>NW_026733841.1:0-10000 GCF_028476545.2 Physella acuta | reverse complement strand
CACGATCTCTCAATCCGACATCCAGGTACGCGTCCCGGAGAGGAAACATTTTAACCACAGTGCGCAAACCTTCCATTTTCTCACGAGGCAAAAGGATATATAAATACATTTATATATACTCATATATATATATATATATATATATAATATATATATATATATATATATATAATATATATATATATATATATATATATATATATATATATATTATATATATTTATTTATTTATATATATATATATATATATATATATATATATATATATATATATATATTTATATATATATGTATATATATATATATATATATATATATATATATATATATATATATATTTATATATATATATATATATATATTTATATAGGTAGGTTAATGTCAAGCATCGGAACACCTGACGCGATCGTCCCATCTGGGGGGATTAAGGGTTAATTTGTTAATTACAGTGGCGTAGCGAGGTCGGGTGTTACCCGGTGCGGCACTTAATGGTGTCACCCCCCAGAGGCGTAGCGACCCTTCCCGGGGATAAATTTTCAACTTTCGATTTGCACCCCCCCCCCCCCCTCCCACCCTCTCAAACTTTCGATTTGCACCTCTTAAAACACTATTTAACACTCGAATTAATCACTTAATTAAGTGGAATTATCATTTTTCTCTATATATTTTGCTATTTTTTTGCCTTGGTGTCACCACCCTAAATGGTGTCATCCGCCCCCCCCCCCCTCGCTATGCATCTGGTTAATCATATAGTAACAACACAGCGCTTGATTCGATTGCTCTATTTTAACTTTCTCGTATACAGAGTATAGAGGAAGTATTGTAATCGTGCACAAAAACTAGATACAATTTTGACTGTTTTTACCGTTTGTTTTACATCTCACTACTTCATCATATACGGTGTATAGGGGGGACTTATTTTAATTGGGCAAAAAATTTTAAACCCAGAATTATCAAAATCGGTGCGTTTTACGCGTCATGGAGTAGGAAAATCTGGACTTTGCAATTGTGTCTGTATGTCTCTCTCTCTCTCTCTCTCTCTCTCTCTCTCTCTCTCTCTCTCTCTCTCTCTTTCTCTGTAATGTCTGTCTGTGAACAAGATAACTTGAGTACCGTTTCAGCTAGGTTGACGAAATTTCATAAATAAATAAGTATTATATCAAATTTGTAGTTCTGTATCAACTTTTCAGTGATTTTGAGTATACGGAAAATGGAACTTATTCTACTTTCTGATTTTTGAAAGCCTATAACTTAGCCTATAACTTCAGTACTTTTTCGGTTAGATAGAAGGAATTTCACATATATGTAGAAGATCTAGCTCTGACAGTTTATGAGTAATTTCCGGTGACCGGAAGTAGTACTTTACGCTTTTTCCGACTTCTCTAAAAGCGCGCTTGAACTTATTTTCAACTTGATTCTTTATGAAGTACTAATGCCCCGCACTATTATACAAAGATTATTTGCGGTTAGTTTGGTACGCAGTTCTTTTTTCTTCGAGATTCTATTCTATTTACAGAATTTAAGTACTTGAAAATTAATTTTTTAAATGTCTATATCCAAACAGGAAGGAAATCGCCATCCCTATTAGTGTTAGCCTATTTAAGAACAGTCGAGAAAGTTTAGGGGAGATTACTACCGATTTATTTAAATTCCATTTGTTACTAAGGATAACTAGTGCAGTGTCAGGGTTTAAGTAGAATATGTGTGTATTTGTGCCTGTGTGTGTCGTATGTTTCTGTATATGTATGTTTTATGCCGGAAGAGGTCTCTGTATTTCTGCGTGATTTAGTTAAACTGCTCTATGCATTGTTTGATTGTTTCAGCGACCTTTTGCACATTTTTCATTATTCCAGGTATGGCTTAATTATTTATATGTTAGTACATACTATTACTTTTATTTTAAGATACCACATAAAAAATGATAATTTTAAAGAGAAAAAGCTTTAATTATATTCACAAATATATATATTTTTTAATGAACTGAAAAAGTAAAAAAAAGTTTCGTGCAATTTTTATTTGTGAGTTTTTTGTGATCTTCGAATATTATTTAAAAAAAAAAAAGCCTTTTTCATTAAAATTTTCACTTTTTATGAGAGATTTTTTTCCAACTTTTTAGTAATTTGTTAGAAACGATATTGATACAAAATAAACCATTAGCTTTTGATCTCTAAAACTGAAAATTACCTACCCTTAATTAGTACGTCGTTGACAAAATCAACCAACCTCTGAACGAGCGATCGATATAATTTTTTTGTTATCTCCCCTTTTATTATCGAATAAAGTACTTTTTAAAATAAAACTTTAATGACTAACTGTCTATCTAGCTAGATAGATTCAAGGTCTACCACTGTGCCAAATTTCAGCTCAATCGGACGATGGGAAGGTGGGGTTAAAATTAAGACTCCAAGATTTGTGGAACACACACACACGCGAACACACACACACACACACAAACACACACACACAAACATACTGAGCTTTTTTTTTTTAAAAAAAAAACAACAAAGGCACATAAATGTTAAGTGTTAAAAAGTAACACAAATTTATCAATTAAATTTGTAACAAAATAAACATTTTCTGCGAGATAAATACTAAAATTTGATAAATAACACGTAACTGTACATGTCTGTACATTGGATCGACCAATGGCTTGACAAAAATATCTGGCTGTCCATCGGCGCTAACATTGCCTGAGCATGTTTGGGCCAGTGGTTGACACGTGACGGGTGTAGGTTTTGTACTCCTCCCTGCGCGTCACGTCCCCAGGGCACCATTCAGCAGAGGGTGCGCACGTTTGACGTAATCTCTGAAGGAAAGATGTGAAATATGATGATGAAATGTGATGATGGTCTGAGGGTAAGGAGATGGTTTACCATGAGGGCTGTGAATGATTGGAAAAGCTGGGGCTTAGTGTATCGAGGCGAAAACAATTGGGACATTTCATTATACATTTTTTTTAAATAATTATTTAATGTTTTATATGCATTAATCTCATGTGTAGGATGTTATTTATTCAAAATTTGGTTGTCATCATCATCATCATTCCTTTGTGGCCCCTGGGGAGCAAAAGGGCTGCAACCACACATCTCCATTGGTTGTATATACCCCCCGCCCCTCGCTACGCTCCTGTATATACCCCATTTGAATCAAACAATGTGAACAATACAAAATGTCTTTTTTTTTTTAATTTCACGCAAATCTTAATGTGTTACTAGTTAGACATATTAAATTTGGTTTTCTAAAAATATCTAAATCATCCTTTAACCCTTATTGGGGGTCTTTGGAGAATCACATAGTCGAGATCTAAGTGTCGCATGGTGGCGCCCATTCCTTTCCATGCTTGACCAGGGCCGGATGCCTACAATTTAGGTGGCTCGCATTGGGCCTTGTTGCTTATCTAAACACTCATGCTAACTGGCAGGTGACCTTTTACGTGAAATTTTTTCTAAATAGCAGAGGCGTAGCGAGGGGGGGGGGGGGGGTGTGCGGACCGCACCGGGTGACATCATTTAGGGGGGTGACACCAAGGCAAAAAAATAATAAAATATATAGAGAAAAAATTTTAGGGGGGGGGGTGCAAATCGAAAACTTGAGGGGGGGGGGGGTGCATATCGAAAATTTGAAAGTTCGTCCACGGGAAGGGTCGCTACGCCTCAGGGGGTTGACACCATTAAGTGCCGCACCGGGTGACACCCGACCTCGCTACGCCACTGCTAAATAGTGATCAAGTATTACTTTTTATTTAGTCGAACTCATTTTATTTGTAGACAATGTGTTTATCCATAGCTGAAGTCACACTTTTATAATTTAACCTACCCCCCCCTCTCCTTGTATTAACGCTCAATCAAAATTAACCAGAAACCATCGCTAATATGACAACATACAGTCCATCCTGCCCTACTAAAACAGTTACATTTATCTCAAAACTTAACATGTTGAGACCACTTTACTTTTTTTTTAATGAAAAATAAAATTTAAATAAACGTTTACTCACAATAGTCAACCCACCCCTTCACCTTATAAACTTGCACGTCTAAATCCTACTCTCCTAGGTGCGGGGCATCGTTTATTGATTTTATGAATAAAAATCGTTTATAGCTTTACTTTACAGGCTGATGTCCAAATGTATTTCATATCAAGCAAAACGTGATCAAATACGCAACTAGAGTTTTGATGCTTAAAACATTGCCATCTGGACATGCAAACAAAACAAAAACAAATTAAAGTTACAAAGAGTTTCAATTAATTAAAGTCTAATCATGAATTGATCTTAAAACTACGCACTTGACATATATCTACTCCAACCTACCGAATAACAAACAGGGTCAATATACTTCCAGAAGATGACAAAAATATAAGGCGGTCTTTTGCCCGTCATGAAGAAAATGTCAGCCATCATCCGCTCAGCACCTGTATTATTTAAGGACGTCGGAAATTGAAAGTCACAGAAAAAAAAACCAAGGAACAAAAATAAAAGCCGGAATTAATATTTTCCTTTCATGAAAGAAGTCAAGTGTTGTAAGCTACTCTGACGCCAGTAGCTGTAAATGGCTGTCTGGTTTACCAGCCTTGCCCACACCGCTGAGCCAGTGTTTCTTCCAGACTTTTTTCTCCGGGGGAGTGGGGTAACTTGATATATTCGGGGGGGGGGGGGGGCGGACTAAATTTTCCGGTGGGAGGGGGCGAACACTGTTAAAAGTTGTTAAAAATATATGTTTTATATATATATTCCATTTCGTTCGGTGGGTGTGTGTGTGGGGGGGGGGGTAGATTTCTTCGGGGCAGCCACTCCCCCTACCCCGGAGAGATGCCTACAAGAAACTCGGAGCACGTCCATAACATATAGCCTAATTTATATATAAAATTCATACAGTGTCCTTCCTACCCTCCGGAAATTTCAATTTCCTCAGACGTTTTAAGACCCCCCACACCACGGAGAAAAATACGTGAAAGAAACACTAATTTACCAGTGTGTTATAACTATTGTGACGTTTTTGTACATTGCCTTATTAGGGCGTTACAATAACCCGTACATCTTATATAGCTAACGATGTCAATGACTGTCACGCTGTTGACTCTTGTCGTTTGCTGCTAGCAATGCACACAATCGGACCCGATGTTTTAGCTCTACTAAGAGGGGACGGAATGGGACGGAGTGGTCTAGCGGTTAGAGAGCTGGACTGCTAACCCGCAAGTCGCTAGTTCGAATCCGGGTTCTAGTCAGTAGACCGTCCCTGAGTCCACCCAATTCTGATGGGTACCTAACTCAAGTTAGGGGAAAGTAAAGGCGGCGGGCATAGTGCTGACAACACTAACTCTTCATATGCCGAGGTCACAGAAACAAGTGAACTCTATAGACCGTCAAGTTTGAAAAGGGAACTTTAAGAGCGGATGAAAGCAGGCGTTGTAACTGAAATAAAAATATTAATAGAAAGTGATATTTCAACGCCAAGGGTAGACAAAGGTACAAAATATAGTCCAAGTAGACTGCTCTGTCCTCTACTTGGACTATTCTGTACCCTTGTCTACCCTTGGCGTTGAAATATCAATTTCTGTTAATGTTGCTAGCTCTACTAAGAATACAACAGGATTACCTCGCCGTCTCCATACAGACGACGTAAATCCCCAGTAAACAAATAATAGATTTTGCGAGTAAAATGTATCAACATATCCAAAAGTTAAGATACGGAAATCCAATAGCCTACTATCTTATTTTTAACAATATAAAAATAAAAGTTTCAGTATAATAAGGTCCTTGACGATAAGTTTGTACTTGTGTGTGTATGTGTGTAAAAGGGGGGGGGGGGGGATTTTTAGGGGAATACATCTTCGCTCCACTACATTTAGAAGATGTGAAGATTCCTATTTAGGCCTAGCGATCCCTTTGTGCAGATGAAGTAGAGTTCACGTTTCTTAACCTCGGCATGTGAAGGGATAGTGTGGTCAACCGCTTCCCCAACTTAAGTCAGGTACCCATTAGAGCTGGATGGACTCAAGGACGTCAAATTCCAAATGAGATCCGAACTCAAAATCTCCGAATAAGCAGCTAAACGTGTCCCCTTGATGTATTAGCTGTTGTAATATTTAAGTAAGATATTAAGTGTAGAATTTATAATTAAGATCTATGCTCGTGTATACACTCGCTTAAAAATGTACAGTGTAATTACCGTAAACCCAGGCCACAACGACACACTCCAAGACACCAATAAACAAAGCAGAAAAAGCAGCGATGTACCAGTCGACGATTTGAAACAAATAAATTCCCACCCTGCACAGTAAACATAAAATTAATATCAATGCTTTAGGATTATTGTGTAAGAGATGTGTGACGACGGGGAAAGAGAGATAGGAGGGGGGGGGGGGGGGGGGGGGGGCTTCAGAAAATGTGACGGTACAAATTTGCTTTTTAAAAAGTAATGCTAGAAACTGAACGTTAGCTCTTATTTTTGTTAAAAGACTTTTTTTGATGTTGTAAATTTTAATTAAAATTAATTAATATACGCAATGATGACCGAGCTCAGTAAAAATTCTAGAAAGAAATCTATTATAAAGCTTTAAAAATGCACACAAAAAATCTGACGTTATTATACGTGGGAGGAGGAGGGTATCTGGCTTTATATGACTATGTGTGACGATGGGAAGGGGGTGATGTAAAAGTCGACTTAAAAGAGTAACAATTATGAACAACCCTTTATGCAAATTGAAAAGTCCGTTCCAAAAGTGTTTAATTAATATACGATGATCTCAGTACTCAGTGGTCAAAGGTCACCGAATCTATCAAAATAAAACATTTCGCCCCGAAACAAAAGTTAAACTATTTGAGAAATGAAAAACAGTTACTCCACCTTGCAGCAAAGGGCAATGCAGAATATAGGTTACAACAGCGAAAGCTATTTTAATCCATAAACCTCTTTTTGCCATTAAATCTGGATAGATATCCAGAAGAGAGGTCAAAACTATTTCCACATTAACAAACTGGAAAGAAATACTTAATTATTTTAGCTTCCCAAAACATTAGGTTTTAGTAAGCAAAACAAAAAAAAATTAAAATATTTTGATAATTTTTAAAGCTTTGTTTATGGTTGCAATAAGATAAGAAGTCTTCTTCTTTTTTTTTCTTCTTCGTTCTTAATTTTAGGTGTTGGAAGGGATTCGCTCCAGCACAATTAAGTATACGTGTCAATTGTTCATGCGCCATTGAGGCCACTGACTCCAATTTCTGCCTGCTTTACTTTTTGGATTTGCTTTCATAGCCTTTGTCCAACCAAGAATAAACTACAAGGCAGCAGTTGTTTGATTTTGGAGTTGTCTCTCATAGAAGAATGGCTGTCCCCAGCTAACTAACGAGTCTCATCTAAGAAGTGATTATGATCTTAATTTCAATACGTGATAGTTTCAAAAGTGAAACTTTTTTTAATGAAACATAAAGTTGATATTAGTTACTAAAACCCATAAAAGGTTGATCGCAATATAGTGTTTAATTAGTGATTGCGTTAAGTTCCTAAATCAAACCTAAAGGAAAGACCTAAAACGTGTGATTTTCTATGCAGGTGGGTTTTTTCTTACCTGTGTGTCCTAGGGCGACAGTAAACAACATGAGAAAAAACAAGACGCCCCACAACTGTGGTACAGGGAGGTAAGCGATGGCTTCAGGGTAGACAACAAACGCTAGACCTGCGCCTAGGAAAAAATGTATACTTAAATTCTTAATCTGTTGTAAGCATGCTACGTGGGTAGGCTACATTAGTTAGAGTCTAGAAGAAACTTATAAACCAAGCAAGCAAATATAAGTACCAAATTTGATGATCTTTATCAAAACAATTAATCCAAGCAAGTTTTGAGCCAAATAAGTGAAACATCGACAGCAAAAAAAGAGAACACTTTTATCTTGTACTTAATAAATGTGACTATTCGAAAGTATACTCAAAGTAGTAGACAGCAAAACTCAAGATATTGAGGGTATGTAAAATTTTTTGTTAACCATAAAGTATATTGCGTGGATCCAACTCATTGAGCTTATTACTAAATTAACATAACCGGTACTTTTTGTTTTAAACTTGACTTTGATGGGATTGAAGATTACTTGGTTATTGAAGATAAATTAATTTATCGTAATCATATTGTCAAAGACAACAATGTAACTTTTATACTAGCGGAATACACTCAATTTACATCCGCCCCTGTTGAAAGTTATATTGTTTGAACTAAGAAAATACGAAAACTAATCTCGTTTTTTCTTCTAAAACAGAAAGAAGAAAGTATGTTTTATACCTGCATCAGCGAATTCCTCGACTGGTACATTCAGGTTGTAAGCCATGTGACCTAGGATGGAGAAGATGGCGAACCCCGCGTAGATGCTCGTGCTTCACACAGCAGTGTCCAACATGACGGAGTCTCTGGGATTACCAGGTGAAGACATTGTATCGGTTTTTTGGGTTATCGTCAACATCGATGTTCGCATCATTTTCTTGCAATATATATAAATGACGTCACGCTTTTTTGACGATTTTTAACTCCCCTCTCCCCCTCCCCTCCGTCACACGTCGTCACAAAAGCCCGACCCCCCCCCCCAAAAAAAAATGACATCACACCTCAGCCTACAACCCCCCCCCCCCTCAAAATTACTGTTGATTTGTTCTTAAAACATCGATTTGTTTTTCAAAATCTTGTCAGAACTCTGTCCACAAATATTATTTTGATCAATTCCTATTTGTTAAAACCGTTTTCTAAAACGCGAAATAACGGCTAAAATCGTTTTCAACATTGGTTTTTTTATACTGCAAAAAGTAACGTCACACCATCTGACCCCCCCCCCCCCCTCCCCATCATCACACACCCGTCACAAAATTACGGACACCCCCTCCCCCCTACGGGTGTGACGCCATTTATGGACGACCCCATAGGAGACAAGATGATGTCGCTCTTTACGTCGAGAAGTAAATTTATAATAGCCTTAGGTGTTCACTGTATTTTTTGCGATGTGCTTTTATTAGCCATTTAAAAAAAAAATGATTGTAAGGTTTATGTATATTAAGAAATTTTGTACAAGTATTATTATCAAACATGGGGCCGCGTGGCCTAAGGGGTAGAGCGGTAGGCTGCTAACCTGAAAGTCTTGATTTCGAATGAAGACAGGCTCAGTATAACGTCCACCCAGGTTTGATGGGTACCTAACTCAGGTTAGGGAAAGTAAAGGCGGATGGGCAAAGTGCTGACCACAACTTCCCTTCATATGCCGAGGTAAAGAAACATATGCACTCATCTTCATCTACTGCTAAAGAGGATTGTAGTTTTTATTTTTTATTATTATCTAATACTATCTACAATGTTTTAGTGTGGTTTTTTTAGCCTTGTCTAGTGTTTGTTGCTTCTTGATGGGTGCTCAGTGAAATAATTTCACAAGGATCAAAATCTAAACACTGGAATGTGGAGTTCTCGAACTCAGAACCCCTTGGGCTAGTCATCATTATCTACAGGACAACGCCATCGCATTGCAATATCCAGAGGCGTAGCGATCCCTCCCGGTGCCCGAGGGACAAACTTTCAATTTGGCGACCCCCCTCATATATATTTTTATATTTATAATTCAAAATAGCAGCTAAATGAACTTATTTTAGCGCCCCTAGGGTCGGCGCCCGGAGACATATGTACCCCCCCCCCCCCCCCCGTCGCTACGCCTATGGTAATATCCCCGAGGTGATGTTAAAACGTTGGCTAAATTTAGGTTTTGAATAATTTTTACAGCTGATCTCATAGTTGCAACTATTCTTTAAGTCATTGTTATATATTGTCTAGATCACTGATGATTTATTGTAATAATTTGTTGTTTTTAAACATGATTACGTAGCAATACTTCGGACAGTTTTGTACTGCTAGACTGCTGTAGACCTTACCTCAAGCAGTGATTATTGAACTTGTTATAGCTCGCCATGGTGGTTAGCCCACCCCCACATTGGGCCCAGGGAGTAGACGACTTGTAGGCTGGCCTCTAGCCAAGTCT
>NW_026733840.1:0-26917 GCF_028476545.2 Physella acuta | reverse complement strand
TTAGTGTATATGTATCGTGGAGGTTTGTCTTTCGTTGATAATTACATGGGCCAGCGTGTTATGATTACTGTTCATATGTAGCATTACTTGGATGCTTACTGTTTATATGTAGCATTACTTGGATGCTTACTGTTTATATGTAGCATTACTTGGATGGTTACTGTTTATATGTAGCATTACTTGGATGGTTACTGTTTATATGTAGCATTACTTGGATGGTTACTTTAAGCATGTAGAACCAGGGTTAAAGGGGTCGTTTTTTACAACAACACTACGTCAAATATCATGCTTTTTCAGAGGTTTTGTACATAATATATAATTAACCTTATATTTTCAATTTAAAATATTTGAACTGTAATAACAGAGAAGTTGTAGATATGTTGACACTAACGTTCAATGAACTACTACTGTCATATCACATTGTGTTGATCTTTATAACTTCTATTTCATGTTCACTAAGAACATTTCATTACGGCCACTATGAAAATAAAACAAATGGTATGTCACTTTTAGTTACTTTTTGTAACTCTCACCTTGGTATTTGTGGCGATCTAAAACAAAAACTATAACACATTGTCGTTCATCTAAAACTTTCGAGGTAGTTGACCGCCTAGTTCGCCTTATACTGTCTTATAGGTAGCGTCGGCCGCGGTTACTGTAGAGCAATCGCTGTTGTAACAGATCGTTTTAATGTTAATGTTTTTTTTTTCTTCAAAAAAAAAAAAAAACTTGTCTTATAAAAATAATTAAACAAACAAAACTATGTTGAAGTTTTTGGTCGGACTTTGATAGAGGTAACACGGTTAACAGTTAGACAATAATGTTTGTGAAATATGGTTTTCTGTCTATTATTTTAAAAATATAAACGTGTGTCAAGAGTATGTGGTATAAAATAGTTTGAAAGAGAGGATGTCAAATTAATATCGACTCCTGTGTCTGAATTATTAAAATAATTATTGTAATTAGCACCGTTTCGAATTATTTTCTTTTTTTTTTATTACTCTGTTCTTGGTTCTTGTTTTAAATTTTTTATTACATATTGAACCCTTGATTGTTTGGTATAATATAAGAATAACAACAAGTTTGTTCCTTTCATATCTCATATTTATTATTTTAATTATGCCGTTGTATTTGTAAATTTTGTTTTTGTTTTCATTGTTGCATTATAAGCTAATGTATGATGGGTCATGGTTGACTGTTTTAATGTATTAATTAAATAATATGATGTTGAATGTTTAATTAGTCTCATGATGTGGTTATTTTAGAACAATGCATTATATATTGTAATTACCAATTAATAATTGCTGTTGTATCACAGTTGAGAACTTAGATTAATATTTTAAGTGAATACAAAAGTAAATATATTTGGGCAATCCAATTGAGAAAAGGATAAAGTTAAATTACTTTTAAGTATTCGTGTGTCTTGTAATCCTTTATTTAATTATACCTTCAGTTTCATCTTTCAATGTGTGTCTGTTGATAAATCGTATCTCCAACAAACATATAGTGTTTACACATTTTCATATATCTTAATTAAATTACACTTACAATTTCACAATTCACATTGAATGTCTCATACTGTTATGTGACAAATTATTTCCACATAATAAGTAATCGAATATACAGGTATTTTCCCTTAGCCTTTTTATAAGTTTATATGGGAAGTAACTGAAACTAACAAGAAGTTAAATACATGTATTTTATATACTCTAGTTCAGCTCAGCTCAGCTCATGAAATCTAGCCCACTTTGTTACATAAACAAAACCAACCGCCTGATCATTCAGTCTATTTAAGTAGATGAAGTTAACAGATGACTGGTTCTGATATTGATGATGATTCACGTAATTTTTTTATCGGCGTGATAGATTAAGGGGGTATGGCTTATACGTTGACGTGCAATACATGTGGGACTAAAAAAAATATATTTTATAAGCAGCGGGAATGATATGTTGAGTCCAATGAGATACATTAAATCAAACATTCTTCCCTTGCTAACACATCTATAGCAATCATACCTCAGTTTTAATACATGTATGCATTTAACATACAATATAGTGTATTGTGTAGTTTAATACAGTTTAAAAAACATGAACATATATTGTATACAAAGTAATTAATTGGAGAAAGTAATTAGCCATAATAACCATATTAAATTAGGGTACGCTACTCTGTTTATTTTGACTTCTTTGTTTACAGAAGCCACATCTTCAGCTGTGATGTCATAAGTTGATATTGTGGCTACCCATGGATAAGTACATACACTTGACCACAGACTGAACAGTATTACTGTCTTCGGTTAGAGAAGTGTTAAAGATTTGTGTTCTATGACAGGGCTCGCGAGCCGCATGCGGCTCTTTGGATGTCGAGGCGCGGCTCTTCAGCTCAATGCACAAATATTAATAATTATTTTATTTTATTTTAAAACTCATAAAAATATTAGTCTGCAACACTCGATACTAAACGATATGATAATAAATATAAAAAATAAATACGCGCTATTCTATTAGAATATTTAGTTACTCCATTTTTCAATGTTCTTCCTTGTTTTCTAAAACTTAGTTATTTAATTGTAAACAATGCCTGTGCTCTCCATGGGACGTGCATGGGACGTGCTGTATGAAAGCCTTGAGTGTAAGTTACTCACACACCAATTACAAAATCGCAGGGGCAACACGTACAGCCCCTAGCGCGGTTTAATCATCATGTGTCAAGTGCGGCATTAACAATATTGAAGGGTGCTCCTTAAAACTAACGTAGGCGCGTAGTGCTCGAGGGATAGCGCCAAATTGCACCCTTTCAAAGACGCCGGAGGACGTGCCTGATTCTATTTAGTGAGCGACTATAGCAACCCATTGTATCGAAAATGAACGTAGGCGCCATGGTGCTCACGGGTAGACCCGGGGCGCCAAATGCACCGGAGGGCGCGCCTGATTCGATTAAGTCAACGATTACTGTTGTCCATCGTGTCTTTAGTATATAGCCTTTTTTTTTTTTAAAAAAGGAACGTAGGCGCCATAGCAGGCTGAATATAGTAGTACCCCTTACCCGCTATGTAGCACGCCAGATTAAAGGGTGCCAAGTCTTAAACACCCGCTCTGGAACTCTGGAACCATGTATTGTCGAAAATCGCACCCTACTATCGCAGAAAACTACTCGGAAGTATTCTCATTTATATATATATATATATATATATATATATATATATATATATATATATATATATATATATATATATATATATATACATACCTATATACCTATATATATATACCTATATATATATACCTATATATATATACCTATATATTTATATATATAAATATAAATATAAATATAAATATAAATATAAATATAAATATAAATATAAATATAAATATAAATATAAATATAAATATAAATATAAGTATAAATATAAATATAAATATAAATATAAATATAAATATAAATATAAATATAAATATAAATATAAATATAAATATAAATATAAATATAAATATAAATATAAATATAAATATAAATATAAATATAAATATAAATATAAATATAAATATAAATATAAATATAAATATAAATATAAATATAAATATAAATATAAATATAAATATAAATATAAATATAAATATAAATATAAATATAAATATAAATATAAATATATATATATATATATATATATATATATATATATATATATATATATATATATATATATATATATATATATATATATACACATATATATATATATAAATACCTAATCAAAGATCATAATATTGAAGTTGAAATGTTAGTGGCTCTTTAAAGGTAGGATATCTTGTAAATTGTAATTTTTGGCTCTTCTGTGTCAAAAGGTTGCCGACCCCTGTTCTATAATATGTGTTCAGCTAAATTGTGGCAATTTTTGGATTGCAACTAAAACATCATTAAATGTAACACGTATAGTTAAACTAATCATATTATTAAAGCAAAACTGTTTTTCAAATTGCGTATCATATATTTGTTGCTACACTATAGTGTCTTAATATGCGTATAACTCGTAAATACTAAAAAGTATAACATTAATAAATACATAAAAATGTTTATAATTTCAATCTTTTATACATGCAATAAAAAGAAGAAAATAATACAAATTTTATTAAATATAAAATATGTTTTTAAAATATAATAAATCTGCGGTTACTTTAAATATAAAACAATTACTTTCTTTAAATATATTAATGCACTACTATTTTTATCACTATAAAAAAAAAGCGTGGGTCGCTATAATAATAAGTATTTAAACAAGCGGCCCACGCTTTTATTTAATAGTGTTATAAATAGTAGTGCATTAGTTAATATATTTAGAGATTGTATATGTTTATAATTAAAGTAACCGCAGATTTAATATAATTTACGAGGGGTGTTGGATCCTAATGGTGGAGAAGTAAAAACTATTTCACAGAAACAAATAGTCGATTAAGCATAGAATAATGCAAGTTGTCGATTGTCTTTAAATTTGTATCTTACAAGTTGTACGGTTTCTAAAGAAAATAATATGAAATAAAATTTTAAATTTTATAGAATACACTTAAGTCATAGCATTACTATGTTGTAACTTATATACATAAACTAACCTATTAAGTTATTAACATGTTTATGGCGATGTAAAATTTAAATTTTCCAGAAAAGATTCATATTTAATGATAACAGTTAGTTGTTTCCCTTATTTCTTTAAAAAACAAACTACACACTCGAAGAAATGAAACTATTAATATTAGAATTTTAGATTGTTAGCATTTATTCAACACTATTGTAGAATGACTAGTACGTAACATATGTATATGATTTATAACTGAGTTAGGCAAGTGCCATTAAATAGCTCCGATACACAGTCATTCGCAAACTCTCTAGAGATGTTTCTTTCTACAAACCGTTAAAACCGCTACTCCTCTTACTCGTACCTCAAATGTTGCTCAATCGATAGCCTGTAAATGAAAGGTCTCGTGTGTCGGGGTACTCGTAGGTCAAAATACCTGTGTATTTGCATATAGATATTCAAAAGGTTTTTGTGTTGCTTATTTTTTAACGAGAAAAATTGCCCGTTGAGGAAAGATACAACGGGCGCTTTGTTGATAGTGCTGTCTATTTTCTTTAAACTAAAACAATAACCAAACTCACCACCTATATTCAATTTAACCGAAAGAGAAAAATGACATTAAAAACGGAATTTTATCCTGAATCGGTACTTTAATCGGATTTAATGTTAGTCTCCACGTAGTTACTGCACATTGATACTAAATATAGTTGTAGCCATACTCATAAACCTTGTAACTAATCTCAATCATGACAAAAGTCGCATTTAGAGATTATTTTAGGAGACTTTACTCACCCCCCCCCCCCCCCAACACACACAGCTCAAAGCACATCTACCGTCCCATTTAAAGAAATGTAATGTATATAGAAAAAATATACTTCACCAGTGTGCGCCCCCTGCCAGAAAGTTTATTCCACACGCACCCCCGAAAATTTCAAGTAACGCCCCCCCCCCCCCCCCCTCATGGAGGAAAAAGTCTGATAGAAACACTGGTCGTAATTGTTGATCATACAATTATAAAGTTGAGCCTACTTCTATAATTTAGACCTCGTTTCCTAATTTTGGCTAATAAACCTTACTCTCGCAGACAACGTTTTATAGTAGTCTATAATTTATTTTCTATTTTTTAGTGCATTATTACATAAAAGCTTGTTATTAAAACTTATTTTATGATTTTTTTTCAGTACTTTACATGTTTTATTTACAACATAGTTACACGACTTAAAACCATTGCGCGCCTACTGAACGTGATGGCGCAGCTATTGAACGTGATGACGCGTGTGGTGTGGTTGGATAGACATGCCTACTAATTCGGTCCAAATTTTAATTAATTCATAAAAAAATTAATTAGGCATCCAATTAAGTCAAATTTAGTTTCAGATTGCATTGTCTTCATGTCTTGATCCACGTGCCAACTGTGAATCTTACCGGTCAAGTAGAGCTGTCCGAATTTGCTCTCCGGCGTTTCGATCTAGACAGATAGACAGACAGACAGACAGAGGAAGTGATTAAATAAAAGCTTGTAAAAATAGTAGCGCATTAATATATTTAAAGAAAGTATTTTTTATACATAGTCTTGATTGTAATTTAACACAAAAATGACAACAGAACATGATAACAATTTGATTCTAGGTCGTTTAGCATTTTTATATTATAATATGTACTTGGCCTATTACCCTGTCACGTAATTGATGTTTTTTATTATCACGGTTGGATTTTTGAATATTGTCCGAATCCAGTCTGCAAGCGACCGTTTCATGATGGGGGTGTATTTCTGAGTGTTCAAAAGATCATCGTATATTTGGCAGCTATGTTCACATTACCCACATTCGTAGATTGCGATGTCTGTTTTACTAACACGCGCTTGTTTTAATGATATCTTCTGTTTGTTATTTTATAGTTGCATACGTATGTCATACTAGCAATTTTAGTACAGAAAAATAAGCAATACTATTTTTTTTTCCTTCTAAATTATTTATAGCTTTTAAATCAAACAAAGACTATAACGAATTAGTAAAACAAGGTTAGCACGTAATTTATCACGGTTGGACATCAGGAACGATGTGTTTGGGCACTTTCTAGTACCAAGTAGGCCTATGCCACCGTTATCATAGTTACCACGATTTTTCCACGATTTTTTAAATTGGAAATGTAGTTGCGGGTATATCTTAATAAAGCTGTAAAGAAATAACTGTTTTTAACAAGTATTAAAAAAAGTTTTTTTTTTTTTTTTTTTTTTTTTTTTTTTTTACCGGAGCCTTTCCCTTTAAAGGATAGGGGAGGGTTGAATTAAGAACGGACAGTCCTGATAAGGTTATGTTTGGCAGAACTTACGCTAAAGGAAGTTGTACATTTTATGAAGGAAACACAAACTGCTGACTAACTAAATATAGAACTGTGTATAGTATGCAACCTTTCACCATTCACCAACTACATTTAACTGATTGTGTCAGAGGCGTAGCGACCATTTTTCCAACCCATTTTGGCGCCCCCTAAGGTCCCTCGCTACGCCTCTGGATTGTTTAACTACAGATTAGGGCACACATTGTTACTTAGAGATCAAATACATCTTACTAAAAAAAAAGTTCCTACTATTAAGTATTCAATACTGTACGCATCTATGAAATCAGTATCAATTATAAATAATTATTAGCTATGCGATTTTTTTTTATTTTGAGTCGTTAAAATCTTAGTCAAACACAAACATGAAGATGTATATTTTTAATATGAACACACTCTATTCTAAATGAACAATACCTGGTTGAAATCTTACAAAGAATGTATATTGCTAATACCAACTCACTCCTTTCTAAATGAACGATAATGGTTGAGTTCATGTCGGCGGTCATCGCTACAAATTTGATCGTTGTAAAATATAGCCCAGGGCACCCTGTGTAGTATTTCATTTTACTAGGCCGTTAGGAACTACCGTAGTAAACAAATACATATCATAGGCTCAGACATGTAATTTACAGAGTTAGTTTGTCTTGCCACCTTGTCCACTGAATGCTGTTGTTTTTCACAATTTAGTATGTACCGTTTTTTTTTATGTGAATACAAAAATAAGCATATTCAAGCAGGCAAATAATCTGAAGCATCCAACTAACATTTTAGAATGGAAGTGTTCAAGTGTCTTTTAATATACCATTTAATTACGCTTTCAGTTTTCTCAGTCAAGTTGTGACACTTGTCAAATCTAATCCCCATGTAACATACTTTTGACAGACTTTTTTATATGTAATTATAAACTAACTCTTACTGTTATATCAAACATTAAATGTAATATTGTGTTTTATAATAAATACTTTACACATAATTTTAAATTAAATTTTCGGGTTGTTTCCCTTATCTTTTTTATAAAAAAGTAATGGGAAGTAACTTAAACTAAAAGAATGTAAAGAATTTTATTTTTGAACAACGTATGTTTACATCATAATAACATGGTAATTCTACATAACAATTACATAAATCTAGATACATACATCATTGTGAGGTCACCAATAAGCCCTCTGCCTTTACGTTCCCGAACGTAAGTTAGGTACCCATCAGAGATGGGTGGACTCAGGGACGGTCTACTGACTTGAACACCGATTCAATCTCGAGACCTATGAGTTGGCATACAGCTATCTACCGCTAGCTTCTCTATCGGGTTTTTAAAGCGTTAAAAATGGGTGTGGTGTGGTTAGAGATGTATGCGTTATGTATGATGACTACTTCTATTACTAACATTCCAACTATAAACATGTGATATGGACGGGAACACTCTTATTTCCGACGACCATAATAATTCCAACAATTCCGATCATCGAAATATAACTTGAATTTTATCAACCAACAGTAAACTGTTTTGGATGAGAGACTTTTTGTCTACCAACAGTAAACTGTTTTGGATGAGAGACTTTTTGTCTACCAACAGTAAACTGTTTTGGATGAGAGACTTTTTGTCAACCAACAGTAAACTGTTTTGGATGAGAGACTTTTTGTCTACCAACAGTAAACTGTTTTGGATGAGAGACTTTTTGTCAACCAACCGTCGCAGAGAATCCCCCCACTATCAGCAACAGGTGGAATTAAATGTTTGTTTCTGCTGGTAGTTTTATGTCTATCCTAATTAGATTATACATTTTTATGTAACTATTTATAACTGTTGTTAGTGTGTGAAAATAAATGAGGAATTGTTTTTATTACAACGCATTGGGGGGGGGGGGGGGTTAAACCTTGTTGATGTATTTAGAACAATGTGTGGATTTGTTTGTAACACTGTGTGGATGTGTTAAGATCACTGTAATGATGTGTTAAGATCACTGTTTGGATGTGTTAAGATTAATGTGTGGATGTGTTAAGATCACTGTGTTAATATGTTAAGATCACTGTGTGTGGATGTGTTACGACTGTGTGGATGTGTTAAAATCACTGTGTGGATGTGTTAAGATCACTTTGTGGATGTGTTAAGACCACTGTGTGGACGTGTTAAGAACACTGTGTGGATGTGTTAAGATCACTGTGTGTGGATGTGTTACGACTGTGTTGATGTGTTAAGATCACTATGTTGATGTGTTAAGATCACTGTGTGTGGATGTGTTACGACTGTGTGGATGTGTTTAGATCAATGTGTGGATGTGTTAAGATCACTGTGTTGATGTGTTATGAACACTGTGTGGATGTGTTAAGATCAATGTGTGGATGTGTTAAGAACACTGTGTGGATGTGTTAAGATCACTGTGTGTGGATGTGTTAAGATCACTGTGTGGATGTGTTAATAACATTGTGTGGATGTGTTAAGATCACTGTGTGTGGATGTGTTAAGAACACTGTGTGGATGTGTTAAGAACACTGTGTGGATGTGTTAAGAATACTGTGTGTAATGTTTTAAGATCATTGTGGGTGGATGTGTTTAGATCAATGTGTGGATGTGTTAAGAACACTGTGTGGATGTGTTAAGAACACTGTGTGGATGTGTTAAGAATACTCTGTGTAATGTGTTAAGATCACTGTGGGTGGATGTGTTTAGATCAATGTGTGGATGTGTTAAGAACACTGTGTGGATGTGTTAAGATAACTGTGGGTGGATGTGTTTAGATCAATGTGTGGATGTGTTAAGATCACTGTGTGTATGTGTTAAGATCACTGTGGGTTGATGTGTTAAGATCACTGTGTGTGGATGTGTTAAGATCACTGTGTGGATGTGTTATAATCACTGATTGGATGTGTTAAGATCACTGTGTGTGGATGTGTTAAGATCACTGTGGGTTGATGTGTTAAGATCACTGTCTGTGGATGTGTTAAGATCACTGTGTGGATGTGTTATAATCACTGATTGGATGTGTTAAGATCACTGTGTGTGGATGTGTTAAGATCCATGTGTGGATGTGTTAAGATCACTGTGTGGATGTGTTAAGATCAAGATGTGGATGTGTTAAGATCACTGTGAATATGTTAAGAAAACATTGTGGATGTGTTAAGATCACTGTGAATGTGTTAAGAAAAATGTGTGTATGTGTTAAGAACACTGTGTGGATGTGTTAAAATCACTGTGGGCGTAAAGAAAAATGTGTGTTTGTGTAAAACAATTGCAGAGTAAATTATTTAGAACAGTGTGTGGGTATGTGGAGAACAATGTGTGGGATTTAGAAAAAATTATGTGTTAGCACTTGAATAACAATGTGTGGGTGTGAATAACTCATGGAGGTGAACACGGAGATTTACAGTTGATCAACCATGGGCTGTACCGAATCGATCACGCCCACCCGGACTGATTACATGAATAAAGATATATTTTTTTAATCAGCGTTTTATTCATGTTAAAAAGCTACTGGTCAAAAACGTATCTATTTTTTCTGCCAACGTCATGCCCCTTTAAAATTGTTACGGCTCAATGCAGATTTCAGTTATCTCAAACAACCATCGAAAACATAGAGTGTGTCAGCAACAGATGTAACCAGCAAGAACCCATTATATTAGACTTCTCGCTCTACTGCTCACAAGAATAATGTTCCCGATAATTAAGCTCACGAGAACACAACTCTCGACTGTACAGATCCAGACTTTTTTACTGTTTGTGCGTGCGTGTGTGAGTGTAATGTGTGTGTGTGTGAGTCTGTGTGTGTGTATGTCTGTATGTGTGTATGTGTGTCTGTGTGTGTGTGTGTCTGTGTGTTTGTGTGTGTGTGTGTGTGTGTGCTGACACCATCTAAACATAAATTGTTTACCCGACTGTACAGCATGGCTTTAGTTATCTCCCCTTATAGCGATATTCTAACATACGTTTTTGTATTGCTTTGCCTGGTATGATTTGTGATATCGATGGTTTATTTTTTTTTATATATATTTATATTAAAAGTTGTGTCTGATATTTTGTCTCTTTGGGCAGAAAACGAAGCTGAGGCAAATAATAATGTTTTAAAAATAAAATATAATTTTATGATCCGTCATCTGCTTTATTCTTTTTTCAAAGTGATTTATGAGGAAAAACACCTTTTTTTTACTGCCGTGTTTAGCTTTTGAAAAATAAAAAAAAAGATTCCTAACACTTATTCGCTATATTTGCTATATCTTTGGTTGGATGACAGTACAACTCATTTCAGACAAAATATACCAGACTAAATATCTCAACGACAAATGATCTCTTGATAGTGATTTCATGATAAATGATTCCATTGTACATAAAGCCTAACACAGTGTACTATATATAATTATTACATGTGATATTAAGCATTATATGTTTCGTTAGCCTCCACTCTGTTTACGGGGAGTCCGTGAGAGTTGAGAAACATCAGACCGTTCCTCGTTTTTTTGAGCTGAAATAAAAATTTTAACGGCTAAAACTATTTCAGACTTTTATTTTGTGATCTTATCAGGGCTCTAGGTCTACATTCATTGATGTCTTAAAAATAGCTTTGCTAAAATTGTAAAATATTTTAAAATACATTCTACATCTGTCAGCAGCATAAAATGGAACTTTCAAGATTGCATTTAAATAAATAGTTCTATTACGTAATGTTTATATCATTTTATTCTCTGCCTTAAGTCATATAAGTTAAAATATAACTCCATCGTGTTTAGCCATCTATTAAAACTAAATTTACTTGCATTACTTTTACCTTCAAATTTACTGTAATTACTAGTACAACAAAGACCAACTATTATATCTCAAATGTTAACTAAATTACTCTGAATACATTTTTTATCTATGCATCTCTAGCTTAACACAATCTACAACTGTGGGGTCCATTGAAGATTATTATGCACCCGAGACTGTTATAACTGAATTAGTCTTACTTAATATTTAATAATGGATATATTTCCCTAAAGCTACTTGATTACTACTTTGGAAAGAACGGTGAGGGTAGGGGTTGTGAATTGGATGTTGTAAAAAATAAAAAATGTCTTTGAGCTCCTTCTGATTTATTCGAGTGTACACAAGCCCCCACTATTAAATTATCTGCCCCTAGACCCTAGACTCAGATATTAAATTATCTGCCCCTAGACCCTAGACTCAGCTATTCAATTATCTGCCCATAGACCCTAGACTTCTGATTTAGTCGAGTGTTCACAAGCCCCCACTATTAAATTAGCTGCCCCTAGAACCTAGACCCCACTATTAAATTATCTGCCCATAGACCCTAGACTTCTGATTTATTCGAGTGTTCACAAGCCCCCACTATTAAATTAGCTGCCCCTAGAACCTAGACCCAGCTATTAAATTATCTGCCCCTAGACCCTAGACCCCACTATTAAATTATCTGCCCCTAGACCCTAGACCCAGCTATTAAATTATCTGCCCCTAGACCTTAGACCCAGCTATTAAATTATCTGCCCCTAGACCCCACTATTAAATTATCTGCCCTTAGACCCTAGACCCAGCTATTAAATTATTTGCCCCTAGACCCTAGACCCAGCTATTACATTATCTGCCCCTAGACCCTAGACCCAGCTATTAAATTATCTGCCTCTAGACCCTAGACCCAGCTATTAAATTATCTGCCCCTAGACCCTAGACCCAGCTATTAAATTATCTGTCCCTAGACCTTAGACCCAGCTATTAAATTATCTGCCCCTAGACTAGACCCAGCTATTAAATTATCTGCCCCTAGACCCTAGACTCAGCTATTAAATTATCTGCCCCTAGACTAGACCCAGCTATTAAATTATCTGCCCCTAGACCCTAGACCCAGCTATTAAATTATCTGCCCCTAGACCCTAGACCCCACTATTAAATTATCTGCCCCTAGACCCTAGACCCAACTATTAAATTATCTGCCCCTAGACCCTAGACCCAGCTATTAAATTATCTGCCCCTAGCCCCTAGACCCCACTATTAAATTATCTGCCCCTAGACCCTAGACCCCACTATTAAATTATCTGCCCCTAGACCCTAGACCCCACTATTAAATTATCTGCCCCTAGCCCCTAGACCCCACTATTAAATTATCTGCCCCTAGACCCTAGACCCCACTATTAAATTATCTGCCCCTAGACCCTAGACCCCACTATTAAATTATCTGCCCCTAGACCCTAGACCCCACTATTAAATTATCTGCCCCTAGACCCCACTATTAAATTATCTGCCCCTAGTCCCTAGACCCAGCTCTCCCTATTCACCGACAATGCTAAAAATAATTTTGTAAGAACGAAATATAACACCAGCATACATTAAATATTAAATATGAAAATTTAGACATCAGACAAGATGGTTCGTTGATAAAAATAGAAGATGCTCTCAAGCAAAACGATTTTGATGCTGGTACAATGTTCCGCTATCTTAGTGTGAATAATTTCGTCATTTAATTCTAAAGAGTCTCAAATATGCGTAACATTCGGCGCAAATAAAATGCTAGAAATCTAACGTATGTTAACCTGTCTGTACGTTGAGAACCTTTAAATCGTTAAAAATGAATATTATAATTGAGCTTACAACAGATGGAGTAAATGTATATAAACCAAGTAAATTTAGACAACACTACATCTCAACGTTGTGTGCTTACCATAACATTTCCGCTGACATCAAATCCTTTAGGGTAAGTTGTATATTGTGCAATGTGCAATACATTCCGTTAATCACCTAGCGTAGATTATATATTATATAGCATAACTGATATGTATATATAGGTTAAGTTTAAAGTTATAAAAAAATGTTTTACTTTCTATGTAGCCGATCATTATGAAGCTTCTGATTCTACTCATTTTGAGCGTTTGGCTGTTCTGTGCCATCACCTACGCCACAGTGGAAGAGGAGGTAATATATTCGTGTTTTAATGTATAAATAGCGTTATAGCTTCATATTTATGTATCAATTGTGGTAGATTTTATTTCGCCGAAATAATGTTCAGAAAAATTAAACCTGTTATTACAACATGACTTTCGCCACACCGTTGTTTTTTCAACTATTTACATTTCACCCGCCCCACCCCAATTGAAATATGTTTTACGAGCCGACCCGCGGCATAACATACGCCGCTATTTAGTTGTTTTATTTTCTACTTTTCACTAATTTATAATTTGTGAATTCGACAGTACCAATGCTGCCACTGAAAATATTTGCTTTAAAAAACTATCAATAGGTCGTTAAGAACAATACTACCCCCACCCTCCTTTCCCCCAACCCCAACCCTACACCCCCCTCCGTGAAAGCAGCCTCGTTATAGTTACCTCCCCTAAGTTTAAAATATTTTCAAACTAAATTATCTGCCCCTAATAGCGTCACTAATCCCGCTCTATGATTGTAAACATTTAGCGTGAACCACAGCTCACCAGACCATGTAGGGGTGGGGTAGTAGGGAGCGCGCTTACAGCTTGTTTTCTAGCGTCTCCCAGAAGAGAATTTTATATATACGAGCCGGCCCGCGGCATAACATACGCCGCTATTTAGTTGTTGTTTTTTTTTCTACTTTTCAGTAATTGATAATTTGTGAATTCGACAGTACCAACGCTGACCGTGAAAATATTTCTTTAAAACACTATAAGTAGCTCGTTAAGGACCATAGCCCCCCCCCCCCCCCCCCAACGTTTAAAATCGTTTCAAACTAAATTATCTGCCCCTAATAGCCGTCACTAAACCCGACTCCACGAAGGTAAACATAGCGTGAACCACAGCTCACTAGGACCATGTAGGGGTGGGGATGGTAGGGAGCGCGTTTACAGCTTGTTTTCTAGCGTCTCCCAGAAGAGAATTATATATATAGATATAGATACACTACACATGAAAAAGTGAGCAACGCGCATTCTACAAAATGATGAGGAACGAATGGGTTGATAACGTATAGGTTAAGCTCATTATTGCTAAACCAAAGAATTCCAAGTTTGAATTCCCGGGCAAATGAAGCTCGATAGCTGGGGACAACAACATTGAGTGTAAACTCCAAAATCAAACAACTGCCGACATGTAGCTTGTTCTAGATGGAAGCAAATACTGAAAGGAATTGTCTAAAATTGGGGTCAACGTCTTATGCGTCACAACCTAACAATTTAGTTGTGTTGGGGGAAAATACCTTTAAACTTCCAAGTTAAGAACAAAGAAGAAGGCAATTCGTGTTTCGTTTCGTTTAATAAGGTCTTATTTTGTTTAATAGTTAATTATTTCTTTGAAATATGTCTGAAATTATTCGTTCATCCATCAAATTCATTAAACCGTTAGTCGGTTTTTAGCCATCTGTTCGCAAAACCAATCACTTTTGTGTCGGTTCGTTCATTCGGTTATTGATACATTTTTAATTTGTTAAATAAATTATCCGTTAAATCATTGATTCACTCATTTATAACATGACGTATTCAGTAATTTATCTGAAGTTAAGTAGATCTTTAAATATTTACACTTATATAATGTCAATACATGATCTTCCTCTTTGTTTGTACTATGTTATTTGATTCTTGTTAAATCGGTGATCACACATGCATATATATCTAATATATAAAGCTCAATTCTGTAACGCATATGTTTGTCGTTGGCATTTCTACGGATTTAAGTGTTAGATCAATTATCGTGCGCGTTTGTCTAAATTTATGAGTTAAAAAATTACTATTAAAAGTGTTGGGAAATCATTTTCATTTTTCAAATTATAGTAATAATTGTCGGCATGTTCATTAAACACAAGCTTAAAAAAAATATCATCTTTTACAAAAATTCTAATTATGTTTTTATTTAGTCCTATAGCGCTTACTTCCCTTTGATAAATTAGGCAAAACACAATTACTTCCCTTTATGAAACCAGTGCATTAGTTGAAAAGCATTTACTTTTTAATTACTTTGTTTTGGTGTTGGGAAAAAAATAATTACATAATTAGCGGGGATTGATCAAGTGCAAATGTTTTAGGTATTTTACGGATAAGCTTGGAGTATTATAATTGTTCATTAAATTGAAACAGGCGCGTTCGTTTAAGTGAGTGCAAAAACTATGAATAAGTTAGGGTACTATAGTCGTTTATTAAGCTAAAACAGGCGATTCTGCCCCGGGCGTTTATGTTCGCGTTAGTGTTTTCTTTGTGTTTAGGTGGGTTTGCGTTAGTGGTTGCGTTTTGATTTGGTTCGTTTTTGTTCTTTCTTTTTTCGTTTTTGTTTTTTTTTGTTTGGGTTTGTATTTGTGTTTTTGGTTGGTTTTGCGTTTGGATTTGGTTTGTTTTCGTTTGCTTTTTCGTTTTTTTTTTTTGGTATTGGTGTTTGTGGTTGGGTTTGTTGTTAGGTTTTTGTTTTCGTTTGTTTTTTCTTTGTGTTTGTATTGGTGTTTGTGGTTGTGGTTGGGTTTGTTGTTAGGTTTTTGTTTTCGTTTGTATTTCTAATTGTGTTAGCGTTATGTTTGCGTTTTGTTGTTTTGGTTGGTTGTGGTTTGGGTGGGCGATGCCGGGTTTATGATGATTACTAAACACACAGGTAATGGTCTTTAACGGAAAGGTTTTTCACAGAAGCCAGAGCAGGGCCTGGCCGGGACGGCTAGTATATATATATATATATATATATATATATATATATATATATATATATATATATATATATATATATATATATATATATATATATATATATATATAGATAGATATATAGATATATATATACATATATATATATATATATATATATATAATTATCTTCTGGGAGCCGTTAGAAAACAAGCTTCAAGCGCGCCTTACAGTCCCCTCTCTTCCTCTCTATCGCTGCCACCCCCCACCCCCACCCCCTCACATGGTCTGGTGAGCTGTGGTTCACGCTGTTTACATTTTACAATTATAGAGACGGGTTTGGTGACGGCTATTAGGGGCAGATAATTTAGTTTGAAACGATTTTAAACTTAGAGGAGGTAACAAAGAGGAGGCTGCTTTCACGAGGGGGGGGGGGTAGTGTTTTTAAGCAAATGTTTTCAGTGGCACCATTGGTACTGTCGAATTCACAAATTATAAATTGCTGAAAAGTAGAAAAAAACAACTAAATAGCGGCGTATGATACGCAGCGGGTCGGCTCGTATATATATATATATATATATATATATATATATATATATATATATATATATATATATATATATATATATATATATATATATATATTTACGACTCCCTTCTCTAATCCTTTCGAACTAGTCAGGGAATCGTAAACGAAGAAAAATAAAAAAAAAAAAACGCCAACTTCAGTGATCTATATTTATTTCCACAAATTACCACAATTAAAGTTAACCCGCCACCAAAGTACACCAATCAGAAATATACACAAATAGCTACAAACAACTAAAGTTCTTAGCACGACTACCCTACTTATCCCTAACTGTCTAACTAGCCTAGGTCTACTACAGTATAGGCATCTCTTGGCTGTCCACTAGCTCACAGAGACGCCCCATGTCTGTCTCCTCTAGACCCAGCTATCCGAGTCCGTCCGTGTGTGACTCGTGAGCTCTGACTGAGTGTCCCCTGAGTGTGTTCCTCCTCCTTAAATAACGGACTCACAAATGTCCAGGTGCGGGGCTAATTATGCACCAACACGTCCCACTCAAGCCTAACCTAATTAAATGTCGCCAACAGGTCTGGGGTACCTGATTAAATTGTCAGACCCTGCTAATATACGTCCCCAGTCTGCCGTCTACCCCTCCTAAAATAGTCCAGTCGAGGTGCAGGGGTCTATGTCCTGACTTAACCTCTCGTACGGCTTTTCCCTACATTTACATACCTATTACCAGGCCAGGCGATTCAGGTGAGAAGGGGGGGGGGTGTAAACCGCTAGCATCAACAATAACATCCCACCCTTTGTCTCTTTCACGACCTGCGCCAGTCCGTGGCATCTCTCATTACGGCCTGGCCCGACCACAAAAAAAGGGGTTCACCTCGAGAGTTCCCCCCATCCATAAATCTCTAGGTGACACCCTAATTAACCCACGTTCAGCCATGTCCAAAAAAGGTAAGATCCCCCTCATGGGATCGTCACAATATATATATATATATATATATATATATATATATATATATACATATATATATATATATATATATATATATATATATATATATATATATATATATATATATATATATATATATATATATATAATTCCCTTCTTGGAGACGCTAGAAAACAAGCTGTAAACGCGCTCCCTACCTCCCCACCCCTACATGGTCTTAGTGAGATGTGTTCACTCTAAATGTTTACAAGCAGAGCCGGGTTATGTGAAGACTATTAGGGGCAGATAATTTAGTTTAAAACGATTATAAACGTAGGGGGGAGGGGGGAAGGAAGAGGGGGGGGGGGGTATGGTCCTTTACGAGCTACTTATAGTGTTTTAAAGAAATATTTTCAGTGGCAGCGTTGGTACTGTTGAATTCACAAATTATGAATTACTGAAAAGTAGAAAAAACAACAACTAAATAGCGGCGTATGTTATGCCGTGGGCCGGCCCGTATATATATATATATATATATATATATATATATATATATATATATATATATATATATATATATATATATATATATATATATATATATATATATATATATATATAGATATATATAGATATATATATATATATATATATATATATTACAAATGTTTACTATCTGATAATCACTAAATATATGACATACAGTAACATTAATATTTTAAGCATACTCACTTTTAAAACTGTTCAACTTTAACTGTTTAGTGTAACTTAAACTATTGACTATTTCTTTGATAATCATCTACAAATAAAATGTTCGTTAAACAAATTGAAGTTTACTACCAAAACAATCTTGCAGATTAATCCAGGTCGTCGCAACTTACCATCGAAAGAGGTTATTGAACAAACAGCAAAAAAATTTCTGGAATTTATGAGAGGTTCACATGGATAGGGTAGTTCTGTTCTGAATAAACTGAAAATATTTCAAAGATTTACTCAATGTGTTTGCTTAATATTTCATTAAATCCAAAATTAAAATTAGCATGACAGTTTATGAAAGACAAAAATGTAACAGCATAACTTTCACATCTTGAAGTCAGACAAATGATATCAGCTCGACATGATTCCATCTCAGTTAAATGAAGGAATACACGATGTATGAATATTTCTAATGTATACTATTATTCCTGTTGATATTTTGGTTACATAAATATGTTTACTTTAGTATTTATTTATAAAAAAAAAACATGTGTACGTTCTGAACTGTGATACAACAGCAATCATTAATTGGTAACGATCAAAATATAATGTACGTTTCTAAAAGCAATGATGTAGTTTACAACAAACTTATTGCGTACACTACTATGATGCTGATAAGAATAAAATAGCAAAACAAGTTAATCCCTAGTCATATCTTGAAGGCTGAGTTTAATTAAACAACCACATCATGAGACAACGTAAACAGTCACCATTATATTATGTAATTCATTAATCAAAGCATTGAATCTTCACTTATTACACATTCGCTTGCATTAGTGGAAATAAAAAATAAATAAAAATAAACCGGGAGTGATAACCACTAAACTTTCTCGAATATTCTAATATAACACTACGGGGGATGGCAACTTGCTGATAAGATGTCTTATTATATGACCGCGTTGGTTGATGATAAGTTGTCTTATTATATGGCCGCGTTGGTTGCTGATAAGTTGTCTTATTATATGGCCACGTTGGTTGCTCAATCTATTGAGCTTAACTTTATGTCACAGTTATTACTATCTATTCAGCTTAACTTTATGTCACAGGTAATACAATCTATTCAGCTTAACGTGATGTCGCAGGTAATACAATCTATTCAGCTTAACTTTATGTCGCAGGTAATACAATCTATTCAGCTTAACTTTATGTCGCAGGTAATACAATCTATTCAGCTTAACTTTATGTCGCAGGTAATACAATCTATTCAGCTTAACTTTATGTCGCAGGTAATACAATCTATTCAGCTAACGATTTGTATCTAGTGTTATATACGTTGAAAACAAAACAAAACAAAATAATGAAGTACACTTTAGTTACCAATATTGATTGATATATGACTGTACTATTGAGACAAAAGACACGTAGCCCAACGTGTAAGACTGTAGTTGCTCAAGCCAATGTTTTACCAATAAACCCTAGTTATATTTGCTCGTTATAATTTGGCAACATTTTTCAACATTTTATTTACAAGACTTTACTAATTAAAACAAATCAATCAATTATAACGGCTAGGGTGGTTTTAGAGATTTCAAAAGAAAAATGTGTGCAAACAATCACATTTGTTACACAATCTTCTTGGTGTTTTCTTCCAGGTCACGTCATATTGTAACACTGTTGCATAAATATAATGTTACACAATTATAACTCTACATCGTACTGCAATTGATTTTAACACACATTTATAATTTTGTTTTAAAATCGTTTTAAAATTTCATTTTTTTTCTTTAAAGTTTACGCTGTAATTTCCATCCACTGATGTGTGTTTGGTGTAGACGTATTTAGTAGAGCCATGGTGTCTATGTAATTCAGGATAGATTCGTTGTATGGTCTTCATGCTTACAGTCGGGGCATGCAGAAAACCATCACATACAAAGCCTATTTCTCCCAATCCCCAACATTTGTTCACTCTGTATATCAGATTACTAAGCCCACCAATGAGGTCACAATATGTAGGCGAACATGCTTTGACATATTTTAGTTGTATTTTTTTTTAATAATAAATTATTATAACATATATATATATATATTTTTTTTTAATATCACGGTAAAGCAGATATAGATGAATAATTTGCTTCATCGGAAGTTTCAAATGTCTCCAAATCTATTACATAGTATAGCTATTGGTTTCAATTTAAATTAAAATCACATTATAATAGTTACTGATTAGCAGTATACATTTTTGACGATACATAAGTATGTAGAAAATATGTTTCTAAAATTGTTTTCAAAATGTTAAGGCCCATTTGTAAATGTTACGTTTTATTATATATGTTTGAGGTTTATTTACTGCATTGTGGATTATTTCCCTTTAACGTGTTAAGCATGAAAACAAAAAGAGAGCACTAAGATATATGCAAACAACTATGGGTATGCAAACATTTTTGATATTAGAAAGAGAATATTTATCCTCATTTTAATTTGAGTGGGTAAGTTTACTGCCTTTCGTTTTTTTTTTTTTAAGTTTACCTTTCAACCCGACGGTCTATGGGGCAAGTGAAGTAGAGTTCACTTTTTTCTGTGACCTCGGCATATTAAGAGATAGTGTGGTCAGCACTTTGCCCAGCCGCCTTTACTTTCCCTAACGTGAGTAAGGTATCCTTCAGAGTTGTTTGGAGTCAGGGACGGTCTACTGACTTGAGCCCGGATTCGAACTCGGGACATACGGGTTAGCTGTCCAGCTCTCTACCGCTCGACCACTTTATTTAAAGCAATATAATTTTTTTTTATTTGCTTTGACATATAATATCAGCCATGGGGGATATGTGATTGATTAAAAAAACAAAACAACGGGTAACACGTAGATGTATGGCCATAGACCAACACATCTGGTTAACGTTGGTTTGTCGCTTGTACCATTCACTGTTTCTGTAAGTTTATATGTGTCTTCTTTATTGTAGCCTTTATGTAATTTTAACCGACAAGTTATCAATATGGTCTACCGCAGGCCTTGTTTCGTGCTTGATTCGGTCAGTATGTATGTCAAAATGTAATATTTCTTTGGCCAGAATATTATGTAATATATCACGTAATCGACCATACTGTTGGTAAACAAAACAAAATAAATGTACTTTATTATTTTGGTGCATAAAAACAATGTTATTATAACAGTATTTATAATATTTCGATGTCCTATTTATGTGTACTTTGGTGAATATGTTAGACATTAGTGCGTATGTAATATATCGTTTATCAATGCTTTTCTTACTTACATTCTTAACGTTAATAATCGGTTTTGTTTTAGTTTTGTAATATGTTATAGTGTGCGTTTGATAATTTTTTGATCAGGGAGCCATTGTGTCTTTATATTTCAACGTATTAGTGATTTATTTTTCTTTGTAAAAAGTACCTAACCTGGGTGAATAGATATTCTTGTTTTGTTTTGGTATACGGCGTAATTTGCATCAACTGACGTGTATTTGGTGTAGACAGATTTAGTAGAGCCGTGTTTCAATGTAACTCAGGATATGTCGCGGTATAGTCTTCATGTTTAAAGCAATGCCGAGTAGAAAACCAGAAAACAATCACCCAATTTCATCCATTCCCCAACATTGCTTGACTGTGTTATCAGATTATTCCATCAGCGCTACACCCAACATTTATATCCATTAGATCAGATTATTCCATCAGCGCTACACCCAACATCTCTATCCATTAGATCAGATTATTCCATCAGCGCTACACCCAGCATCTCTATCCATTAAATTTCGGTTGACACAGATAACCCTACGATAATAGTTTGCAAGGTGTGTGTTAAAACTGCTCTGTCTTTACTCGGACGTTATTCTGTACCTTTGTCTACCCTTATTGTCGGCCGTGTGTTAGTAGCACAAAGCATAGATCTCGAGGATTGTTCTGTTGTAGAAAGGTCCAGTCTAAAAGTTATATAGTAAAAGTGTGTAGGGTAGTAGATCACAGTAGAGCTAGGAGTTATAGTACTTTGATGTGTAACTATTGCGACAAAAATCGTTTATAACATTTAACATAGAACCATGTCATATGTTGTAATGTCAAAGCAGAGAATCTGTAAGGCATCAGAAAGACGTCGATACCCTACTATAAATACAACATAAATAAGTTAATTTAACGACCACCACACTAGAAATGACATAGAGGCACCAAGTCAAATTGTTTATATATATATATATATATATATATATATATATATATATATATATATATATATATATATATATATATATGTTTATGTATTAACCTCCACACTAGATAGGACATAGATACTGCAAGTCGAAATGTTTATATTAATGTTTATGTATTAACCACCACACTAGATAGGACATAGAGGCATCAAGTAAAAATGTATATGTATATGTTTATGTATTAACCACCACACTAGATATGACATATAGACATCAAGTCGAAATGTGTATGTATATTTTTATGTATTAACCACCACACTTGACATGACATAGAGGCATCATGTACTCTCACCAAGAATTTAAGTATCTACACACATGGAACGGCATGTGTCCAAGAGATTATTTTTTCTTGCATGTAATTCTAGCACGCGCGTGTTTATATGATATCTTGGGTTTTTATTATACTTACATATGTGTGTGTTTGCGAAAAACATGTGTACTAAATAAAACAAGGTGTTGTTTAGCTTTTTTTTTCTCTCTTAAACACGTAAGTTGGCACGTTTGGACATGGGGAAAATTATTGAACACTAAACAATACCAAGCATTAATAACTGTTTACCAAAATGGTTGATGCATAAGGTATGCCATTTTTTTAATTTATTTCATAGAGCTATGCTTCTTGCTTGTAATATCTTCAATAATTATTCGGAAGTTGACACAATAGATGCGCATTTTACGTTGTGTAGATGTTTAGAATGATCTTAATATAATATGTATTGGGTAGGGAGTTTGTACTCATCATGTTTGAGTTCACATTATATTCTAGACAGAGATTTTAATGGCTGAAATAACGCTGGTCGGTAAGCTACGTTTTATTTTTTTGTAAATACGTTTATTTTCAATTAGGAATAAGTAAATCAGCATATACGCACGCGTGTGTGTGTGTGTGTGTGTGTGTGTGTGTGTGTGTGTGTGTGTGTGTGTGTGTGTAAGTCTGTAACATAATTCAAACATTTACTAAAATATCTGTTACAAGAACAAAATTGTCAACCATTCAAATAAAGGTAATTAGAATTTAGGAAATACACAACTGACATTTTACCATGATAATCTTGACTGTTTTTACAGTTTTGCTTGACATTCGTTAAATGTAAACAGCGAGAGAAATTAATAGGATATATTAACAATATGTAAAAAAGAGAATAGAAAGCGATAAAACGGAAATGATGAGTAGATTCAAACTGAATTTCTAAATATTAGGAGGAGGGTGGGGATTTGCTTTGTTTTTTACTTTCTCGTATATACGAAGTATAGGGAAAGTCTTGTAATCGTGCAAACAAATGTCTATCAAGATTTAGTCAATGCTCACACATTAGTGGATAAAAACAATACAAACCTGGAGCAGACTTAAAAAAAAGAATTGTTTGTCTGGAACTGTAGACTGTTGCTTAAATTGTTGTCTCTGTTTGATTATTTTAAATTTATTTATGTATTGATGCATTTAGGAACTTGTTGACAATTTTAACTCATATTGTTCCATTATGTTAGGACTTATGTGTAAGTCTCGTTAAGTTTAATGATAAAGTGTAGAGTTTAGAGTGTAACTAGTAAGTGAATTAAACCGACCTAAATATGTGAGCATTAAAATTGAGTAAATGATGAAATTAAGGTCTTCCATCTGTCTATTACACACTACTCAAGGCCTAAACCTCACCCATCATATGTTTCGAGCTCAAGTAAGCTGATTTTAAGGTAAGTAAACTTTACAAAACCAGTTAATTGCATAGTATGATCGTTCATTTTTTTTAAAGACGATTTGTCGAACGTGTATTAAAGTAACAGCACAAATCAGAAGGATATAACCCAAATGCATATCCAGCTTACTAATACAAATATATATATATATATATATATATATATATATATATATATATATATATATATATATATGTATATATATATATTGAGTAGCTATTTCGTAAGTATTTAATGCGTTTTGAAACTTGTAATCAGATCACTCGGTATTTAAGTTAATGTAAAACGATATATATGTACACTAGCGATTTTGTCATGCAGTTATCATTTTTTTAAATTAAAGAACTAATTACCTTTGTTTTATTAAATCAGGGTAAAAAATTGGTATTTTTGTTCAAAACGTTAAAACTCTTAATTATCGATAAATTGTCTACATATATAAAAATATTTATTTGCCTATAAGTGTAATAAAAACTGCATCTTATTTTCATTATTACTATTGTACACATTGTATACATATATATATATATATATATATATATATATATATATATATATATATATATATATATATATATATATATATATATAATATATATATATATATATATACAATGTGTATATAAGTGTTATTACATATCAAACAATTTAATTTTAAATGCAAATATTAGCTTTATGAAATATCATGTACGAAGAAATTGACACTAAAGTAAATTATCATGGGTCGTATTATCTTTTCGCTGTATTTAAAATACTTCAAATTGTAAAAAAAAGGTTTTACAAACAGATAACTTTTTACATGATTTTTACCTGCATGTTGTTTTAATAATAGGCATAACTAACAACCATGATGAAATATATATTTATATAACTTTATAGGCACATTTCATGTAATTCTAAGTAGAGAAACTATAATAAGCCAGCCCAAATAATTACCAATGAAAAACAAACCCTCGTGATGCGCATATACATGTATACTGTTTTAGATTAAAATTCATCATATATACGGCTGTATGTGTAAATGAACTGCATCTGCTTAGGACTGAAAAAAATTACGACGTGTATGGATTTTTCTATACACGAAACCACGTAGAAGAAACTAAGGTGTTCAAAACATATGCATATCAAATTTGTAAACTGCGAGATTATTACTAAAAACGTAAATAAAAATGCTGACAATTTAACCGAGATATATGTAACACTGCAGAACAATATATTCGACTGAGTTAGCTACTGCATCATACACATCATTGGTGACACTTTCAAAAACTTACATTTGAAGCAAGGAGAAGTAATGTGTAGGTTAATACTTAACACGACACCAATCTCATGCCCCACAAGAAAATATTGTCAAAATTTACTATTATATTTTAATCAGTATTGCATTTTTCTTTTGATACTCACAACACTACTTACATTACTTCATATTTTGTTTTTATATCAGAAATGCAAGACATAAAGTAAATTAAATTACACTTATCGGAACCCAACATATTTGGTCATTGGATCTAGAGCCCACTTTTTTTTTTTCAATGTAGAATTATCCCCTTTTATATGATGTAAACTTATTGTTCAAAAATAAATTTATTTTACTTCTTGCTAGATGTAGTTACTTCCAACTCAACCTTTAAAAATGACAAAGGGAGACAACCTGAATATTTGATTTCAATTTAGGTAAAAATTATTAGCCAAAAAATAACATTAGATAATCAATGTATATTATAAAATTATAAGTGAATTATAAATATTATACATACCTTTGTTTTAAAAGTGTACGTGTCTTGGATATTCGATTTATCAATTGATAAAAATTGAATAAGAAAACTGAAAGTGTAATTAAATAATGTATAACAAGACACTTGAACACTTATGTCAATAAGCAGTCACCCTTCGACACATGTTGTACTACATTTGTTTGTATTTCGTTAAAAAAACAGTTTTTTTGTCATTAATAATCACATGCATGAGAATATTCCCCCATTTGATTAAGCTGGATCATTTGAACAGTTTTTTTTTAGCTTACTAATATAGATGTTGGATACATGTATGGGGATCTGTTTGACTAGAGAATGGAATGGCAGAGAGGGATAGTCTCATCCGGATGGTTCAGTTTTTACCTCCATCTATGAAGAGATGATTTTGGATCCCATTGGTTGAGTTAAAATCTTGAATAGATACTTGGATAACGGCTGTTCAGATGAGTTATGTGAAGAAATAGCTTCAACCTGTAGCTTTGACAATATGAAGCAACACAAAGAAAAAACAGTACAGCCTGAATTACTAGCTATGTCTCAAGACAAAAAGATACCATTTTATAGAATAGGTGGTGTAGGAGATTGGAAAAACTGGTTCACTGATAATATGAATGAAGATTATGATAAGG
>NW_026733839.1:0-46999 GCF_028476545.2 Physella acuta | reverse complement strand
ATTAAAATTCAATACTTGTCTGTGAGTTGTTTTGCTTTAAAAATCTATAATAATAGTTTAGCCCCTCATCTTTCACACTGCAACCTTTTAAAAACTCAATGCGACCACTACAACACCCTTTCAACTAGTCAACTTAAGTTGTTTTCCTACATAGAAAATGCTTCACTGTCCCATTGACCCTCTCTGAAAAATTTCCTTTCCTCTCCCCACCCAGACTTCTGACACTTTCATTTGACCTTCACCCCTTTTACTGTCATCCTTTGCAATTTTTTTTTATAATCAAATACATGACATCATGTAAATATTCATTATGTACATTTGCAAAACCTTTCGTTTTCATTTGGTGTTCAAAATTATGTTAAAAAATTTGATGTTGATGTACTTGTTATAATTGCAAATAAAAGAATTTTTTTTTAAAAATAGTTATGTATCTGAATCCCTAATGCTGGGACATCCTATTAAAAAAAAATGTTTAAAAAAATTAAATAAACAAAGTTCAATTTTTAGCGATTGAAAAAAAAAATAAAAATAATAGTTTAGCTGTTTTTTATAATAAAAAAAAATAGTTTCGCTGTCTGTGAATCTATCTGTGTATGTATGTATTTGACAAGAACGCTCTAGATCAAGCAAATTAAAAACATGCATAGTAATTCGAAAAACGAAATATGACGTCGTATTGAGCATAGAGTAGAAAATAATCTCAAGCCGGAGAATGCACACAGTAATATGACGTCGTTGATTCTCGAGTAAACATTGAATAAAAGGGAAATTTTGTCTAATCTAAGTGGTTTGCGTGAAGAGTTTCTTTCATACATTTCTTCGGGTAGGGGCGAAGCCCCACCCCCGCGTAAGAACGTCTGGGCCCCCCCCCTCCCCAACTCAAAAGAAATTTCTTCATCGATACTCTATAATAAAATTACCGCCTAATTAATGTGTCTAATCTAAAAAGTGGTTTTCTTGCAATTTCTTTAATGCAATTCTTCGGGTAGTGGCTAAGCATGACCCCAGTGTTTCATTCAGACTATTTCCTCCCCGGAGGGGGGATCTTTTTCTAATCTAAAAAGTGTTTAGCGTGCAGTTGTTTTTTTTCAAGCATCTCTTCCGGTAGGGGCGAAGCCCCGCCCAGATTCTTCAAGTTTGTATGATCTACAAATGCGACCAGTGTTTCTTTCAGAATTTTTCCTCCCCGGAGAGGGGTGGGGGTACTTGAAATTTTCGGGGGCGGGGGTAGAATTTTCTGGGAGGGGACGGACACTGGAAAAAGTATATAATTATATTTCGTTGAATGGGACGGTAGACATGTTTTGGAGTGTGTGTGTGTGGGGGGGGGGGGAGAGGGGGCGAAGCCCCCTCATCTCAAGTAGAGTTGCCTGAAAGAAACTCTAAATGCGACTTTTGTCATGAATGAGATTAGGTGCATGGTTTATTGATATGCCTATGACTATATTTTGTATAAATTAAAGTACCGAGAAAATAGACAGCACTATCAACCTAGCGCCCGTTGTATCCTTCCTCAACGGGCCATTTTTCTCGTTCTATATAATAGTTTCGCTGTCTGTCTATGTATCTATCTATCTATGTATCTGACAAGAACGCTCTAGAGAAAAACACAAGCAAATTAAAAACATGCATAGTAATTCGAAAAACGAAATATGACGTCGTATTGAGCATAAAGAAGAAAATAATATTAAGCCGGATAGTGCACACTGTAATATGACGTCATTGATTCTCGAGTAAACATTGAATAAAAAGGCAATTTTGTATAATCTAAGTGTTTTGCGTGAAGAGTTTCTTTCATACAATTCTTCGGGTAGGGGCGAAGCCCCACCCCCACGTAAGAACGTCTGAGCCCCCCCCCCCCTCCCCAACTCAAAAGAAATTTCTTCATCGATATTCTATAATAAAATTACCGCCTAATTAATGTGTCTAATCTAAAAAGTGGTTTTCTTGCAATTTCTTTAATGCAATTCTTCGGGTAGTGGCTAAGCGCGACACCAGTGTTTCTTTCAGACTTTTTCCTCCCCGGAGGCGGGAACTTTTTCTAATCTAAAAAGTGTTTAGCTTGCAGTTTTTTTTTTCAAGCATCTCTTCCGGTAGGGGCGAAGCCCCGCCCAGATTCTTCCTTTAGTTTGTATGATCTACAAAAGCGACCAGTGTTTCTTTCAGAATTTTTCCTCCCCGGAGAGGGGTGGGGGTACTTGAAATTTTCGGGGGCGGGGGTAGAATTTTCTGGGAGGGGGCGGACACTGGGAAAAGTATATAATTATATTTCGTTGAATGGGACGGTAGACATGTTTTGGAGTGTGTTTGGGGGGGGGGGGGAGGGGGGGGGGCGAAGCTCCCTCCTCCCAAGTAGAATTGCCTGAAAGAAACTCTTAATGCGACTTTAGTCATGAATGAGATTAGGTGATTGTTTTAGGGATATGCCTATGACTATATTTTGCATTATCAACCTAGCGCCCGTTGTATCCTTCCTCAACGGGCCATTTTTCTCGTAATGGAAATAATTATGTAAAAAATTTATATTTGAAATTTTTAGATCTTGATCTATATGTTGATGTAAGTGATCATAAAAGAAAATTAAAGTTAAATAAAATGGAGTCTTTAAAACAAAAGGAGTAAAACACTAAAAAAAGAACGGCCTAAAAAAAATTATGAATGTTACAACGCTTTTAATTGTATAATGTATGAATTGTATGCTCAAGTAAACCTGCTTGTAATGTGGGGTTTTTTCGCTCGCGTTGAGTAAATCAGTATGAGAGAAAAAAAATAGTCACTGGACCTTTTCCAGACAAACAAAATTTAAAGATAAAAATAAATACTTAGAGATTTTCATATTTAAAAGATATAACTGAAATTAGGTGGTTTGCTGTAACGGGTCATTGTGAGGTCAGATTAAAATAGGTTAGAATAGTCTCGAACTTAGGGGAGAGTGCGTGTGTGAGTTGAGTTCACCCTGCTGTGTAGTAACCCCGGTGTGTTTATGTATTGTTATCCCTAGGTCGAATGCGGGTATAAAAGGGCGAGTGAACGATTGTGGAAGGGCAGTTTAGTTGATACGGGTAGGACGAGGGCTACTCTGGAATGCATATATGTGAGACGGAATAAAAGTAGTGGACGTAGTCACGAAGCGTTGTTGTTTATCTGAAACTAACCTGGACGTAACATTTGCATTATGTATAAGTATACGATTTTCAATTAATGAAATGACTTGTCAGAAAGAAAGGTCTATATTTCAAATATGTATCAGACCCACAAGCCGATGTTGAAATTTTTAATACTAAAGGGAATATGGCAAGACAAACTGATGCTGTTAATTACATGTTTGAGGCACACAAAAAAAGAAAAAAAAATGTCCGTTACATTTATTTATTATACGAAAATGGCAACATACAAAGAAATCAAGCCTATCTATGTACTATTTATTCAGTTATTCAGTAATGATTAATGAAAATTATCACATACATAACAAACTACCTAAGTACCAATACATTAAGTATGGAGCTACGATTAAACGAAAATTGCAAGAAACGGAACAAACTTAGTTACAATACATAAACACTAACGCAGTGGTTCTAACCATTTTGAATGTACCGAACATTTTCTGTTATTTTCATAAGCGTGTCCAACAAACCCTTTATAATAGTTCTATCGTCCGCACTGAGAAAACCCGATCGTGAATCACAAGAGTCGGGTGTGTGTCTTGACCTCCACCGAACCCCTGACACTGACTTACCGAACCATTAGGGTTCGATCGAACCCAGGTTAAGAACCACTGCACTAATGTTATCCAACTGGATATTCGCCGAATTTAAATGTTAACCTCAAATTCAATGAGATAATTAACAATGTTCTTTGTTAATTAATTAACAATGTGTTTTGTTGTTTGTTTTTTTTTTGTGTGGCGTGCAGAATGATTCAACGTCTATATCTAGACCAGAAATTTTTCTCGTGGAATCGTGTGGAGCACAGTTTAGTGCCGACATAAGCAGCGAGGGCATCAAAGCTAAAAATACGTGAGTGTTTCTTGCTGTTAGGGGTCGTCCATAAATGACGTCACACTCGTAGGGGGGAGGGGATCCGTAGTTTTGTGAGCGGGAGGGGAGGGTTTAGATGGTGGGACGTCACACTTTTGCATTATAAAACAGAAATGTTAGAAAACGAATTTTAGCCGTTATTTCGCGTTTTAGAAAACGGTTTTAATAAATTGTAAAAGGAATTGATTAAAACATCCTATTTTGAGAGAGTTCAGACAAGATTTTGGAAACATATCGATGTTTTAAGAAAAATTCTACTGCAATTTTGAGGGAGGGTTGTAGGCTGAGGTGTGACGTCATAATAGGGGGGTCTGCGTTTTTTGAAGATGTGTGACGAAAGGGAGGGGAGGAGGTAAAAATCGTCAAAAAAGCGTGACGTCATTTATGGATGACCCCCCCCCCCCCCCTTAGGTAAAACTAAAAATTATCCACTGTGAAGTGTTTTTAATCAGCATGGTATATTGTGCTAAATGGGGGTAGTAGTGGTATAAAATATAGCGACGTGTGTACACTGATTTTAATTGGTTAACTTCTATATTGTAATACTGATTAAGTAAATACCACGGACCGCTGGCTTAAAATTTGTTGATTTAATATTAGGCTTAATAAAGAAAATAACACGCTGTTTTTTTTTTTTTTCTATTTGACGTAGTTCCAATTATTTATTCTTAAAATGCCTTCAATTTTTATAGCAAATTGTGACGTGGTTTTGTGAGGGGAAATGATGGCCTAGAAATTTTATTGAATAAGTCAGGGGATGGTATTTGAAAATGTTACATAGCGTTATATGTGGTGAGTTGTATAGGCAGCAGTGGCGTAGGCAGGGGGGGTTAGGGGGGGGTCAGAACCCCCCCCCCCCCATAGACCCCTCGGTATATATATATAAAGTATAAGGGGGGGTGCAAATCGAAAGTTTGAGGGGGGGTGCAAATCGAAAGTTTGAGGGGGGGGGGGTGCAAATCGAAAGTTTGAGGGGGGTGCAAATCGAAAGTTTGAGGGGGGGGGGTGCAAATCGAAAGTTTGAGGGGGGGTGCAAATCGAAAGTTTGAGGGGGGTGCAAATCGAAAGTTTGAGGGGGGGTGCAAATCGAAAGTTTGTCCCCGGGTAAAATTGGAAACCCCCCCCTTGAGACGATCCTGGCTACGCCACTGATAGGCAGTGTCATGTGTTGTGTAGTACATAAGGTGGGTTGAGTAGATCTGTGCCGGTGTCCACTAATGAAGTAGATGTGCCAACACAAGGAGGATATTCTAACCTGTAGGGTTCTCAAAACTTATTTCATTGAGTCTGAAAGTATGTAGTTGACCAAATCAACTTTTGGGTAGAAATACCAAACAAAAACGATGTGGTCTAATGGTAGAGCTTTTGTCTGCTAGCCCGAACGTATCGAGTTTGGACCCAGGTTCGTACTTGTGACTTTAGGACGTCCATGAGTCCACCCAGCTAAGATGGGTACCTGGCTTAGGTTGGGGAAAAATAAAGGCGAATAGACAAAGTGATGAACATACCATCCCTTCATATGTCAAGGTCAGGAAACATGAACTCTAATTCATCTTCCCAATAGAAATGGCACCACCTTACTTTACTTAACAAAAAATAGTTTTCTACGTATTAATACATTCTTTCTTTGTATCCTATGTGTCCAAACAGAGCTGGGATAAAACCATTCAAGCCAGAAGGTCCAGTTGGGGCCACATCTAACCAATATGCCAGGTTTTTGGACATCAACCACCACACTGAAGCTTCCGCCACTGAAGGTGTGTTCAAATAAACTTTACATTCTCTTCACTAACTAATGGCTCATTACGTTTTTAGCACACCCACATAATTATATGGGGGATATATATATATATATATATATATATATATATATGTATGTATATATATATATATATATATATATATATATATATATATATATATATATATATATAATATATATATATATTATATATATATATTATATATATATATATATATATATATATATATATATATATATATATATATATATATGTGTGTGTGTGTGTGTGTGTGTGTGTGTGCGTGCGTGCGTGTGTGTGTGTGTGTATATGCATAGGCCTATATATACACAGAGAGAGAAAGAGGGGGGGGGAGGGGCAGGCTTAAATAGGCTAATACTATTTATATGAAAAGTATATAATGCTTTTGATGTCTCCAATTTTATAAAACAGAATAGTAATATTTTTTTTCTGTAAGGCATTTAATTTTTTTTTTAAAATAACACTAAAGGCTTTCTGCCCAGCTATTTACTTGTAATGTACCTAAAACAAAATACATTGTATTTTAATTAGACAACTTGATATTTTGATTTAAAATTACTAAACTAAAGCATGATTGATTACATGTTTATAACGAAATAGAGCAATTTGAAGAAGTCTATGAAGAAATCGATGCCGTTAAGAAGATTTATTCAAATGAAAACACTAAAGGTGGATATACTTCATATTTAATTTTTCATCAAAATTGTGTGATACATTTAATAATTATCTTTTAAACAATAATAGACCTTTATTTAAAAGACAAAATCTATTTTTTCAATAAGTTTATTAGATAAGTCTTTAACATTAAAAATGATCACGAATGTATTTTTCTTTCTTATGTTAATCAAATAAAATTAGCTTCAATGTCTGGTCATTAAAAAAATTAATTCAACATGTTTATGTGTTTTTATGAATATTTTTCAGCTAAAAACGACAAAGCTTTTAAAACAAGTCAAGATAACAAGGTCTTCAAGGAGCCAGAAAATTATTATCTTCAACCACTTCAGTAGCTCCTGGTGTATGTGGCATTTCCAGAATTTTTTCTGGGGAAATGGTGGAAGCAGAGCATTCAAAATGTTTGTCCGTAGATATTTTGAGGATACAGAAGGAAGAAAGCGATAAGCGCCCTAACACCCCCGCATCTTGCCTATGCTATTCCCTGATAGAGATGCTGCTAAAGCTTTGACTTACTGAAATTTCTTGCCTCTCCGCGCTTACAAATGACAAACAATATGTTCCACAAAAACTTTTCACATTTACAAAGTGTACATTATACGTTTCACTGGGGTGTTGTTGTTCTATCTGAAAATTTGCTTTTTATATTTGTATCTTTGTAATGTAGTTTTATAATTTAAAAAAACATTATATATACATATCAATATCATATGTGACATTGTAACACAAAACCTCTGAATATAAGAATATAAGTCATACAAGTTTTGTTAATGAACAGACATGTATTAGTTGCAATAATATGTAACCATGAATGAAATTCCCCAACAGTAATTTAAACTGATGCATACAAAAATGTTGGTGTTACTGAGAAGATTCTGATTTTTTATTATTAAATCAAAAAGTTTTAAATATATTCAACAACTTTGTAATTTAGTTAATCTTTTACGGACTAAATCAAGGTTATATTTTCATGTACTAAACCCTATAATATCTCTGTAACATTGGCTGACCTAATATATATATATATATATATATATATATATATATATATATATATATATATATATATATATATATATATATATATATATATATATATATATATATATATAACGTTCAAACGGATTCTGTGCCTTTATAATTATTTAAATAGTAGTGTATAATTTATTTTCTAGTTTTTAGTGCATTATTACATAAAAGCTTGCTATTAAAACGTTTTTTATGAAAAAAAAATTCAGTACTTTAAAATTTTTAAATTTACAATAGAGTTGCATGACTAAAAAATTCAGTACTTTAAAATTTTTAAATTTACAATAGAGTTGCATGACTAAAAAATTCAGTACTTTAAAATTTTTAAATTTACAATAGAGTTGCATGACTAAAAACCATGAGCACCTAATGAACGTGATGACGCGTGTCTAATAGTGCGGAATCGTTTGATAAGACAGCCTACTAATTTGGACACATTTTAATTAATTCATAAAAAATTAACCAGGCCACCAATTAAGTCAGATTTAATGTCATGTTGCATTGTCTTCATGTCTTGACCCACGAGCCAACGTGAAACAAATCTGTCAGTTAGAAGTGTCTGAAATTTCGCTCGGGCGATTTCGATCTAGACAGACAGACAGACGACTGATGACAGAGACAGTGAGTTAAATAAAAGCTTGTAAAATGCTCCAGGAAAGGGTTGTGCGGGGGAAAAAATTAAATTTCGGGCACCAATGGCAGAAAAACTCCCCCGAGGGCACCAGAATAAAAATAAAATACTTAAAAAAAAACTTTTTAAAAAACCACGTTTTTCTTGTGGACTAAAAAGTAGAAAATAACTATTTACATACATTTGATGACAAAAAAACGTGGGTACGTTCACCATCAAATTTCCCGACCCATCTGCCCGACCCACGTTTTTTGTCATCAAATGTATGTAAATAGTTATTTTCTACTTTTTAGTCCACAAGAAAAACGTGGTTTTTTAAAAAGTTTTTTTTTAAGTATTTTATTTTCTCCTTTTTAGTCCGTTGCTACACATGAAAAACGTGGTTTTTAAAAAGTTTTTTATATAGTTTATTTTCTACTTTATCTAATCACTTGATTAAGTATGACTTGACTAAGTGTTTTTAAATACACGGACTAAAAAAATCTTGAGCGACCGATACGCTTTAAACAGAGAAAGGGTGTAATTTACGTTGCTGGCGTGGAGATCTACTCACGAATCACGTGATCAAATCTCCCATAAACAAACAAATAAACGCGAAGCTGAGTTAAGGAAAAACGTGTTTATGTGTATTTTAGCATGCCCAGCGTACCAACCGTGTCACCGTTAACAATGTGTTACCGTGTCCGTTCTCCTTTTTAGTCCGTTGCTACACATAAAAACGTGGTTTTTTAAAAAGTTTTTTTTAAGTATTTTATTTTCTCCTTTTTAGTCCGTTGCTACACATGAAAAACGTGGTTTTTAAAAAAGTGTTTATAAATACACGGACTAAAAAAATCTTGAGCGACCAGGATTCGAACCTGGGTTGTCGCGGCCACAACGCGAAGTACTAACCACTATACGATCACGGCCAGCGCGCTCACATCGATTGGGGCCGAAGTAACTGTGTCAATAGGCCTCAAGTCTTGTCGGTATCTTTAGAAATCATGTCCTCAATTTTATGGTCCTTGGGGCGTAATTAAATTAAGCTAATTACGGTCACTAATTGCTAGTTTTTATGATTGCATCTGAAATTGTTAGGCGAAAGTAGCATGCATGCCAAATTTCAGGTCTCTAGAGCAATCAGAAGTGGGCTAATTTTCGATGTCAATTTTAACAACAAACAAACAAACGCGAAGCTGAGTTAAGAAAAACGTGTTAATAATAATAACGAATATTTATGATTTAGGAATATTCAGGGGAATTAACCAGGCTTCGATTTATTTTTGAAAAAAATATTAACTTGGTTGTTTCTCTTTGTCCATAAAAATTCTAAAACAAAGACCAGGCCGGGAATACCGTTCTAAAAATAATGATTAGTAATACCTATCGTATAAATCTTGAGTTATATTTCTAATAATAGCGATTGGTAATCTATCTATACATTATACATATAAAAATGAAAGTATGCCTGTTTGTCTGTGTGTTAGTCATTCAAGCATTACTCAACCTTTGAGAATAAATTATTTATTTTCTATATAAATTCCAATTAATGGGGGTGGGGGTTGGACTTTCTTCGGGGGGGGGGGGGGGGGGGGAGGGTGAAGAAACGCCTGGAAGAAACTCTGGATGTAAAACTCCACGCTTCTTTCTTTTTTTTTAAATCACAATTTAACGTAGGCGATATTTTCCTTTGAGCAAGCCAACATCTAGTAGTCTATCATCATTGTTTACGATTTTAAATAACAATAGCACAAGTAACTTTTTATTTTGTTTTATTTTTTTAACGAGTTGAGGTAAGTATTACCTTAAATATAACTAATATAAATAACTATAAAGAAAAGCGTTTGTGACTATATTATCCCTTAGCCATTTTATACCCATATTATACCCGTTACACGTGAATCCTAGGCCTGTTTATTTAAATGTTATACTTGTTGGAGAAAAAAAAAATAATTAAAAAATAATTATTGGTCAAAACGAATCGTGCTTTACTTCACGTTGGATGAAATTAGTGAAAAAGCAAAGAAGTAACTAAATAGCTAAAAATCCAACACATTTAATACCAATACCTGTTTAAAAATTTTAAACCAAATTATATACATTATTATTCAACACAACACCATTTAAAAAATGCTTACACTGATTTAAGAGACTAAAGAGATTCCGTTAAAAAGTTATGGAAAAAAATTCCGGGCTAGGTTGACACACTGGGTGGGGTTAAAACTCACATTGTATTGCTGTGACAACATGATGATTTTTTGGTTTTGTAAGTTTTAATAATATGAAAGGTTTTAATTAAATTAACATAAGGTATGTTTACTGATGGTCGTATTCTGCTTGTTTTATCAGAGGCGTAGCGAATCCATCCGGCGCCCGGGGACGAGATTTCAATTTGGCGCCCCCCCCCATATATATATATATATATATATATATATATATATATATATATATATATATATATATATATATATATATATATATATATATATATAGGGTTGCCAGGTGTCCAGTTTTGAACTGGACAGTCCAGTATTTGAGCAGACTGTCCAGGATAAAATAAATATAAATACTGGACAAGTATATGAATAATACTCTGTTACCCCCCTTCTGCTTTGCGGCATACCTGAGAAGGGATGGATGGAAAGGTGTCCAGTATTTTCGGAAAAGGTATCTGGCAACCCTATATATATACATATATATATATATATATATATATATATATATATATATATATATATATATATATATATATATATATATATATGCCTTAAATCATATATATTCTTCTTATATTTAAATCTGTGTTTGATTGTTTGAGTTTTTACATTGTAATATCTACTGATCTTTTTTAATAAGCTTAATAAATTGTTTCTGCTATCATGTTAAAAAATGTAACGGTGTGGGGTGAAAAATTAATAAAACCGTTGTAAATCAATTTTTTGTTCATTTTTTTCTTATTTAAGGGAGGTAATTGTTTGGTTTTTCTACAAAAACTATTATTTTATGAGTTGACGTTCCTGTGCCGACACCTGTAGTGCGACAGACGAGCAGCACACGGCGGGTGGAGAATCATGGCGGTCACACACTCGCGGCGCCGTGTGACACGGACACGCCGGGAACGAGAGAGAAATGGGCGGTGGCGGAGCAGACGAAAATTTCCCCAAGTCGTGTCGCTTTTGAGACGGAAACCTAACCGTCGTCACCCATTTGGCCTGGTGAGTTTTAAACTTCATTTAATCTTAATCTAGGGCAGGGATTTGTGATAAAGATTAACAATAACATTGACTGATAACGATCATAGCATAGATAGACTTGATCAATGAGATTTTAATATTATCTTACTCTAGCAGACGGACTAAGGTACCCTATCCATTGATAAATAAGGGCCTTTCAAGTGAAGTAGGTCGAGTGAACTAGAATTCCGGGGTGAAAGATTTTGCGATATGGAAATTAATTTATGAGAAATTTAAAAGGAGGATAGTTAGAAAAATATTGTTTTTATTATTATTATTAATTAGGTTACAATAAGTTTAAACTTTCGTTGTAGATGAAATATATTTTTAGCAGCATGCCATAACAATGATTCAATAAGCTCGTACCGATAGGCCTAGCCTACACATTTTAAGTGGGAAAAGCTCAGTAAACTAACACCAGTGAATGAAGTGTTGGCTTTATACTTATACTTATAGATGTCTAGGCCTGGTTTTTATAAACTGTTCTCCATATATAATGACAAAAGGCCTATGATTTTCATATATTATTGTATAAAACTAGACTCTATCCCCTATGGTTGTATTACAATTTGTGAGCCGGGGGATTTAAACGTGATTGTATAAAGAGTAATTCTACATCAGTTAGCCTTGGTTATCTACAGAATAATGAACGCGTCAATTTTATGTTGGACGTGCTTCTTGGCTTTTCATTTTTTTTTCTTTTTTTTTTCGTTCTCGGTGCCGTGGGACTTTTCTTTTTCGTTCCGAAATTAATGGGAGTTATTTTAGAGGATGAGCAAATCGATTGTGGGGGGGGGGGGGGTGGAGATAATGAGTCATTGTGTAGTTATGTGTGTAGAAACTGTGTGTGGTTTAAAATATTTAAAAAACTAATCATCATTATAAAATTATTGTGTCTATTGTGTATGAACTCCAAGACTTTGTGCCAGATTTAAATGACCATCATATAATTATTGTGACAACATATCCCATTTGGTGATGTTTTTGTTTTGTTTTTATTTTTTTTGTTGTTGTTTTTTGTTATGTCTTTAACGTAACGTGTTTACTAATCAGTGTCAGGTCCCTAATTAAAGTAGCCGTAATTTAAAGGTATCCGTTTAGCTATTTGAAGACAAGCGACATTAGGAGACAAGAATCGGCTTTTAAAAAAAAACCAGAGTCTCTCGCTATCAACGTATGTAGGTGTGTCCACATTACATCAATAACTGGCTAATGAGACGATTAGAAAGGGCTTAAAGGTTGACATTCATCTGAGCTTTTTTCCACTTTAGAAAAACACACACCCCACACACACCCCATGGTTCACACACCCATGTTTCACACACCCCCACCCACACCCATGTTTCACCCTCACTTACCCACCCCAAGAATAACGTTTCTCTACACACTCCACGCATGCAAAGTTCTATTTACACACTTTCCTTTCACACATTTGACTGTGTAACACACATCCAGTGTAGCATGACACGGCATTTGGCTTCGTCTGTTTGCCCAGTATATTCGTGTTCGTTAACAGATCAACTTTTAAAACCTCGTTAAGATGATATTTATGTTTCTAACTAGATCTTCTCCAAATACTGCGGCCTGCGTTAGTGAAAGTTAATTGAAAACATTTACATGTTCAAAAACAACGCTTTTTATGTAACACTTTTTAGAGATTTACAAATTATTTGTATTGTGATTTAAGCTATATTTTAGGATTATTATTAGCTGTTTAGAAGTAATTAATCACATCCATGATCCGTGATTTAAGATTAGATAGATGTCTGGGGATTATGTAACATGGACCCACGCTTTTTCCCCATAATCCCCCATTGTTGTATGTTTTAATCTTTCGTTGCGATGAAATTAATGTTGTAGATCTGGGAGTTGGTAGGGTGGGAGAAGTTTTCGCTTTCTTAAGCGTGTAAACTGCTGCTGGTGGTGGGTTAATGTGGTAGTCAAAGTTTTTGTTGTTATACTCTCTGTCGTTGTGTAATACACTCAATCTGTACTGTTATATACTCAATCTGTACTGTTATATACTCAATCTGTACTGTTATTCACTCAATCTGTACTGTTATACAATATCTGTACTGCTATATACGAACTGTGCTTTTATATACTAATTGTTTTGTTATACAATATATGTGCTATTATACACTCAATCTGTGTTTTTTCACAGTTTATGATGTCGTTATAAAGTCTTTATTAGCTGCTATATTGATATGCAGTATATCCTTACAGTTATAATAGATATATAGTCTCTTGCACTGTTATAGTCTATCTAAGCTAAAATGTCTTCACCCCATGATTGTTATGCCCCTACACCATCACTCTCCACCATCACCCACCTCTGTAGGCTACTATTATAGTCCATGGTATGTAATACCCCTACACCATCATTCCCTAACATCACACGTCTCTGTAGGCTACTATTATACCCCATGTCTGTGATACTCCTGAAAACAGGATGAACAAAGATTTTAATTGGTTCAATTAGAATTGTGCCGTGCCTGGTTTCTCTCGCTATACGCCTTCTAACAGCTTCCTATCATAACTGGCTTTCTGACGTTTCAAATCATGTGTGAACTTCACACTCAACAACAACACAGATGTGTATTCTGTTTATAAACTAATCAATGGATGCAGTCTTGAATGTTTTTACAATAATGTCTATGTCCTCTAGATTATCTGATTATACCTTAGGTTTAGTCGAAATAAACTTTTTAGCTTTAAAAAAAATCCATTTTGTACCTAGAATTACTTTACTTATCCGTTTAAAATATCACGACTTATTACTATCGTATACCTATCTCTGAACCATTTTTTTAAATTATTATTTTCGTATTTGCTTTAAAATGATGTTGGCTATTTCTCTTAGCATCCACGCTAACTGATTTTATATTCATTAACTGTAGTTTTATTCCTCTAGCTCATTATATTTACCTTTTTGTATATTTTACTATAAACTTAAATGTACTTAATTAAGCGAAAGTGTAATTATTATTTTTCATCAAACAGAATTCTTTGCTTTACTACTTATATACTCAGAACGAATTTTTTTTAATCTGAGAACATTCCAACATCCTCATTCCTCCCGTCCACCCCCTCTCTCGTCTACCCCCCCCCCCCCCCCCCCCCCCCCGACCCCCATGCTATGAGAAACATGGCATGCTCGACAGCTCTCGCCCCTAACTACCCGTCCAACAAGGATAATTAGAGCCCCAGAACAAACACGTCACTTCCGTGAGAGCACGCACCGGTGCAAAATGTCAACGCAACATTTTCATCGCCCCGGCTATAAATAGAAAGGACTCGCCGCGCACCCAAAGTCCGAGTTCTTGTAGTCCCACTCTACACTGAACCTACAGGGTACATTTCAACACGACATCAGGAATCAACGTGATTGACCTTAATGGCTTGCTACCTTATCAATGGTTAATTAAACACAACGTAAATCTTGATGGTAATCCATTAAATCTGTCGCGTGTTGAAAACGCAGATAAGATTTATATTTATTTCATTTTGGCGAAGAAACGTCTTTTGTTGTAGTAGTTTCATAAGATTTCAATTAAAATCTTTTTTTTTAAACAATTACAAATAGACTGAACACGGTAGTAACTTGAATTTTTTTAAACTCATTGATACCATTAGACATTTTACCTTAAATATATATATATAATGATACCTGTAGGGGTTGTTACCTTAAATACATAGTATTTATTCATGTAGATATTGTTACTTAAATATATAGAACTGATACCTATAAATATAGTTACCTGTAGCCATTGTTACCTTAAATACATATAATAGATACCTATAAATATAGTTACCTGTAGACATTGTTCCCTTATATCAATACCATTGCTACCAACTTGAGCCTCTGCCGTTGTATGTAGTTTCTGAGCGGTTGTTCGGAGGCCATTTCGAGTTCCCGTGTTCCACTGTTGTTTTGTCCCGTCCAAAAGGTGGGTCCCGGTACTAGTACATGTCATACTTATAGTGTGGTGATGTCGATGTGGGGATGTCTTTGTGGTGATGTCGTTGTGGGGATGTCATCATGACCTTAACTCGTTCTCTGCCCCTCACGTATTCAGAGAATGTGTGCGTTATTTCTACAGTCACCGGATTTAATTTATGTCTGTACATTTGTACAGTCGCCTGACTTTTATAATTGTCAGTTTACAGTCACCTGACTTTCAACGATGTCCGTTTATTTGTATGCAGTCTGTGCTTTCTCCCAACTTTCGAGGCAATTTTTCAAACTGCAAATCGTGAAATCAGGTTTACAGTTGCCATATACACTGTTTCTTTGTTATCACAACTTAATAAGACTGAGGTCACCCCCTACCCCCCCCCTCCCCACACACACACACCCTCCCCCTACACACACATCTAGCCCAGAGACCTAATTCGATATATATTAGCGCTGCATATGATTGTGACAGTCGACCACTTCTCTACACAAAGAGCTTGCAGTGATGTATCTTTCCGAATGACTTGAGCTGAAAGCGATTTGCTATCGGCCAATTATTTCCGGATACCGATTCTTTTATGTACAGCCTAGTTTGTTATAAAGTGTTATAATCAGCAGAAATATTCATAGTTCAATGTTAACTGTTCTATTAATAACGGTTCTGAGAAAGATGCGCAACGGAAAAAAGCGCACACAGAAAAAAAGCGCAAACAGCGCTTTTCTCCGATGCGCGATTTTTTGTGTGCTTTTTTCCGTTGCGCTTTTTTCCGTTGCGCATCTTTGTGGTCACCATAAATAACATACTAGCGAGTGGCACATAAACACAAACATTTGACTGATGGGTTTGGTAACAGTTTTATATTATGACAGCGCACACTAAACGCACTAAATTTAATTTCTTTTCATAATTACTTAATTTAAGCTGGGAATAATATTTACCCCTAGATTATCTAATAGAATCTGTACACGCTCCCTAGATTATCTACTAGATCAGTACAAGTTCCCTTGATTGTCTACTAGATTCTGTACAAGTTCCTTAGATTATCTACTCGATCTTATACAAGTTCCTTTGATAATTCCCTGGATTCTGTACAAGTCATTAGATTATATACTTGAGTGTGTACAAGTTCCCTAGATTATCTACTAGATTCTGTACAAGTTCCCTAGATTATCTACTAGATTCTGTACAAGTTCCCTAGATTATCTACTAGCTTCTGTACAAGTTCCCTAGATTATCTACTAGATTCTGTACAAGTTCCTTATATTATCCCCTGGATTCTGTACAAGTTCCCTAGATTACTCCCTGGATTCTGTACAAGTCCCTTAGATTATATACTTGAGTCTGTACAAGTTCCCTAGATTATCTACTAGATCATTACAAGTTGCTTAGATTATCTACTAGATTCGGTACAAGTTCCCTAGATTATCTACTAGCTTCTGTACAAGTTCCCTAGATTGTGTACAAGTCCCTAGATTGTGTATCAAGTCCGCACTAACTTGAGGCTCGGCTTCCTGTAGAGACACGACAGCAGTGCCACCCTGGCCCGTATCACGTGAGCATGTCTGGAATCACGTGGCTATGTCAGGTATGATCAGAGCGTGAGTGCATCCCTGCTCAGGGTAAGGGTGGGGAGGGGCTCGTGACCGACACGGAAGTTATTGCACCTCGTCTGTTGTACTTCTGCTAGCCAATGTCTTCCGGTATGGAATCCCGCTCACTGGTGAGACAACATGACTTAGTTCTCTGTGAGCTTTCTTATAAAAGGATGGGAAACACTTGAAGTTTTTGAAACAGACGGAAATATTTCTTTTGAAAAAAATTCAAATAATGAGAAATAATATAAACTTCAGAAAAAAAAACATTTATTTTAAAACTTATAATAATTTCATTCGTGTCCAACCTTGTAGTTTAAAAGCAATTATATAAAAAAAAATTTAAAAGGAAATACTTTGACGGTTTCTACAGTTGAAAAACTTTATTCTGTAGTTACACAACAACAACTGTTTGCCAACCGTTAAAGCTTTAATTAGTTTCCGCCGCCACCTACTTTCATCTTCGTTTTAAAGCGTGTCTATTTTTAGCTCTTACTTTCTATTTGTTGCCCGAGTCAGCTGACGTTCACTCCCTCCCCCTCCCCCTGCCCCTCTCGCCTGTCTCTGATTGCCATCTGAAGACTGACATTTGCTATAAATTTCTTTGGGGCCACAGGTGGGACACATGTTGTCTCTGTTGTCGGCTCCCACGTCTTTAGCCCGGGACCTTAGGGGCATAGATGGCCCGTCTGATAGCATAGATGGCCCGTCTGATAGCATAGATGGCCCGTCTGATAGATGGCCCGTCTGATAGCATAGATGGCCCGTCTGATAGCATAGATGGCCCGTCTGATAGATGGCCCGTCTGATAGATGGCCCGTCTGATAACATAGATGGCCCGACTGATAACATAGATGGCCCGACTGTTAGCATAGATGGCCCGTCTGATAGATGGCTTGTCTGGTAGCATAGATGGCCCGACTGATAACATAGATGGCCCGTCTGATAACATAGATGGCCCGTCTGATAGCATAGATGGCCCGACTGATAGCAAAGATGGCCCGTTTGATAGCATAGAAGGCCCGACTGATAGCATAGATGGCCCGTCTGATAGATGGCCCGTCTGATAGCATAGATGGCCCGACTGATAACATAGATGGCCCGATTGATAACATAGATGGCCCGTTTGATAGCATAGAAGGCCCGACTGATAGCATAGATGGCCCGTCTGATAGATGGCCCGTCTGATAGATGGCCCGTCTGATAGCATAGATGGCCCGACTGATAACATAGATGGCCCGACTGATAACATAGATGGCCCGTCTGATAGCATAGATGGCCCGACTGTTAGCATAGATGGCCCGACTGATAACATAGATGGCCCGTCTGATAGATGGCCCGTCTGATAGCATAGATGGCCCGTCTGATAGTATAGATGGCCCGTCTGATAGTATAGATGGCCCGTCTGATAGATGGCCCGACTGATAGCATAGATGGCCCGGGACATGAGGGGCAAAGATGGCCCGTCTGATAACATAGATGGCCCGTCTGATAGCATAGATGGCCCGACTGATAGTATAGATGGCCCGTCTGATAGTATAGATGGCCCGTCTGATAGATGGCCCGACTGATAACATAGATGGCCCGACTGATAACATAGATGGCCCGACTGATAGCATAGATGGCCCGACTGATAGCATAGATGGCCCGGGACATGAGGGGCAAAGATGGCCCGTCTGATAGCATAGATGGCCCATTTGATAGTAAGTTATCGGTTGAATTTGATGCTCAGATAAATAATCAACTTCCGGAGAGGTTTGATGTTCAAGTTTAAGGCCCTCTATCGAATAGATTTAACGCGGCTTGTAATGGGACATTGGTCAGATTGTTGGAAAAAAAACGGGTGGTCGAGCTGATAGCCCATAGTCGGAAAAATTGAAATCGCAAATAAATGGCGTATTGCCACCCAAACTTGATGGCAAATTGGATGAAAGTCAGCTGAAACTTTGATTAACTCAACAGCTTTTCACAAGATTATGGTTTTCTCAACTGAAAATATCTTCATTTATTGATTTCAATTTTTTATTTTAAATTTAATTTGAAACGATTCTTAGATTAACAACTTCTGATTGATAGAATATTTTGAAAGTAGTGAATGCTTAGACAATATGTCCTCTTTAATTATTTATTTATTTTGAGTTTTCGACTCACTTTTTTTTAGGGTATTCCATCTCATAAATTACGTTCGTAGATCTTCTTGATAAAATTAAAGTAAGAAAAGAGCACATACTCATGTATTTTATGTTTATAGTATATAGTTTCACGTGCGATACGTCCCCCGCACCTTGTATTGTTAATCAGAATAGGTTGTTTACCTGCGCAAAAACACAGGTAAGTTCATAAAATCTACTCACTCTTGGAGTCGTTTGCAGGTGATTAGCCCTGTACCGCTGGCGCTGCAGGCTGACTCTCACCTGAAAGGTGACTCCTCTAAGGTGCCCACCTACCTGAGATAAGACGCCGGGCGTGTCCGCGTCTACATCAGACAACAGAGGCCGTGGCCAATCATATCTGATAACCCGAGCACGTGACCGGGAATGTAGTCAATTAGTTTTTGACACGGGATGTGACACAATGCTTCTGACATTCACTGTTTCAAGATCTTTTTTTTTTCTCATTATGAATACTAGTAGCATTAATTATTAATTTATATAGGCCTATGCTAAGTTGTACTCATTAATTACATTTATACTTTCTTCCTTCAATTTGTGACCGTCGGACGCCATAAAGGCCATATCTCCACCCTCACGTTTCAGCGTCCAACGTTATAACAGAGTATTTGGGGATAGTGTCCGACAATGCATTCTCCTAAAAACAAATAGGTCTGTTAGGTTGTTAGTAATACTTTGATATCAGGTGTAGCGTTAGGGTAGGACATTTTGTTGCGTTAGAGCTGTGGTAGGAATTGGGTTAGGTTTTGGGTTGGGGACGAGTTACGGGTGTAGTTAATGAGTTATATTTGCATTTACTTTACTACAAGTAGCCAAACACTCGCTTTTCAAGATGATTCTTTTATTATCCCATTATCGGACCCTTGTATAGCACAACCCCCCCCCCCCCCACTCCCCCTTTTTTAATGTCAATCCACATCTGTTACTGCCTACTTTTCCAATCAAATCTTCTACCGCAATTTCGATCCCTATATGTTCACAAAAATGCATAGACTCCGATGACAATATAAAAAAATATTAAAGATCACTGCTTTATATGTAAAGAGAGGTGTTTTTTTAGCGCAATTTCCATTCTGGAGAATTGCGTTTATTAACCCGTCATTTCTGGATGGATGAATGGATGGATGGATGGATGAATGAATGTATGAATGTGTGTCCGCAGCTTTAAGTCGTATCTCCTCCTCAACGAAGCAATATCGAGGACTAGTTCCAAAAGCAAATATGTTAAGCAAGTTACGAGGATGAGCATAGGCCATAAAAATTCCGGGTTTCTTTCATGGATTTCCCGGAAAAGCCAAAAAACCTCTGAAAAAAGCAGTTTTTGGCCCATATCTCGGCAACCAGACCACTTAGCGACTTGAAACATGTACCAATCGATTCCTGCCATAATTTAGAACAATATTGCCTAAGAAAGTTTTCAAAAATATCCTTTCGTTCGGTCACAAAAAAATTTTTGAATTAATTAAAATTTTGACCGAATTAGTAGGCATTTTTTCCAACCACACCACACGCGTCATCACGTTCAATAGCTGCGCCATCGCGTTCCATGGCTGCGCCATCATGTTCAGTAGGCGCGCAATGGTTTTTAGTCATGTAACTCTATTGTAAATAAAACATGTAAAATACTGAAAAAAAATTAATAAAAAACGTTTTAATAACTAACCAATGGTTTTACTAACCCTGCTCTTGATTTACGCTACGACAGAGCTATTTTTAGATAACATTAGGAAATTGCGCTAAAATTGTCACTAGACTTTTTAATTACCTTGTTTTTAGTTTTAAAAGCTAATTTCGTGTTCCGGTAATAAATGTATTAGCAGTGCCAAAATATTCTTGAATTTATCTGTTACTAGTCTGTTATATTCTGCTCAATTTCGTATTTTCTATCGTAAATTAACTAATCAAGTTTACAGCTTACACATTTAAACAAACAAAAGAAAATTTCTCTTAAAGAAACTAGTAAGAAACAACTCCAGCGTTTAAATACCTCGCCCAGTGGTTCCGTATGCCATAGATAACTCTCCTGCCCGTACGTCAACGCCTCCGCCGAGCCGACCGGTTCCGCCGAGCCAACTGGTTTCTGCTGATATCGGCGACGGAGCCATTAACCGCGCAATAAATATTTAGCAGATCAGCCACAGGTGTGGGCGCGTGCCTCCAAGACGTCGGCCTCTCCACGCGCCCCATCGTTTTGTTTTGTTTGTTGTTTCCTCGCGACCTCTTCCACATTTTTATGTCGCTCCTGTGTTGGATTACTGCTTATGTTAAGTAGGTGCTCCCGGCTCTACGACAAATTTATGTTTCCTAATGCTAAGTGCTTAGATGTCAAGTCTATGATATACCGTGTGAGTACTTAATTTATGGATGTGCTATTTTGTTTCAAAGTACAGCTTAACTTGTAATTACAATATTTACTTGCCATGAACTATATATATATATATATATATATATATATATATATATATATATATATATATATATATATATATATATATATGAGGCGGATCAACGCGGAGGCTGATTTGGCAGTAGCAAGGCCCCCAATTTTTAACCTTCCTCCCCTCAACTTGACTTCGTACTGTAAAGTGAAATACCGTTTTCTACTGTCTGGATCATTTTGAAACACAATATGGGACATGGTTGCCCATCCATATATCATATAACGTTATAATATCACTGTTCAACAGACCATAACATAAAATCAGGTAACGTTCCTAAGCAGCATAAACCCATCTCCCCCCCCCCCCTCACCATAAACCACAACACGACATGCTAGTAAAGCTTCCTAATGTTTTAAATTAAATGTTGGACCCACATTGTACAGAAAAGAGCTTGTTAGAAACAGTTGCAGGACCCTATAATGTGTTGAGGTAAAGCATACTGTAGCCAGTTGTGTCGAATAAATACGAGCTATGAACAAAGTGTTACAGTAAAAAATATCTGCAGGGTAATATAGGGAACCTCAACACTGAAACCTATTCGGGGGCCTCATCGTGAGGAGCCATGATGTCGCTTATAAATATTTTTTTCGAGCTAATGTATTTTTAAAATACAGTCACATATAACATTACTGAGTTGAAAACAATTGGTTGGTAAAAATGGTATACGTGTCTACTAGCTACCTAAAAACAAATTGTGGAAGAATGTGTGCATTGATGCGTGTATAATCAATAATGAAGTTGTGAATATTGCGTGATCTACCACTCTAGATATAGACATCTAAAAATGTTCTTCAGCCTCAGTGAGCTTATTAGCTTTCGGATGAGTAGGTTTTATAAGTTATTTATTACAGCATTTACGGTATTCTCTAAACAAGTAGGTTTTAGACATGTCATTTATTAGAATATGCTCGGTATTCTTTAAACAAGTAGGTTGTAGACAAGTTATTTATTCCAGCATGTACGGTGTTCTCTAATAAAAATAAAAGTATTATTTCTTTTTTTTTTTTTTTTTTTTTTTTTTTTTTTTAGTCCCCCTTTATTTAAGGGTTGATTTCTCATGACACGTTTTATTATAGTTAATTTAATTTTTAATGAACATGCGATACCACTGTTGTTAATTTGTTTGTTTTTTAAATATATCTTCGCTCAAAACCTGCGAAATAAGGTGTTATTTTGTACGAATATAATTTTTTATTTAAGGGTGGGGAAAAAAGTTTAATTGCTAAAAACGAGCTTTATGCGTGGTTTTGGTAAACAGCTAAAGTAGCGAGACTTACAGTGATGATTTAGGCCAGATAAAAGGTTTGCACAAGAACCGTAAACCAGTGTTTGTTACTTCACCAAATAAACTGGCCTCTGGTGATTTGTTTCCCTTGATGAAATAGAGTAGCCGCCCATGTGGTTTGTCTATTGACATTGTACACAGACTACCGCTACCGCCCTCACCGTGCAAGTACATGGGATTGTCAAGGAAATAGACGCGGCTTAAATTTGATTTGCACATCTTTTTTACCGATCTATCCAAATGATTAGCTAGACCTAATGCTATCTAATAATATTGGTGAAAACGAAAAATAAGTATACATTATATATATATATATATATATATATATATATATATATATATATATATATATATATATATATATATTATATATATAATGATATAAAATTGTCAAGTTCGATTGATCAAGCAACAGTATAAATAAATGATCAACTAGTTTTATAACGAACAAGCTAATTTACTTTTGTGTTCATTATAAAAGTCACCATCGCTTTTAATGCTATTTTTAGAGGAAGGGTTAGATATTTCCTGATCAGAATTTGTGGTCAAGGCTAACCACTGCATGCATACATTGGCAAAGCACTTACCGTCTGCTTATCGTCTGCTCTCACCCATTGCTTATTCAACACCCGATTGTTGGGATTGTTCCTGGTAAATTGTTTATAACAAGGGAGGTAATACAAAGGCCCGTGACATGAATACAGGGAGATAATTAGTGCCTGCGTTTAGTGTTGATATTAATATTTACGCCCCGCTTGGGTTTTTTTTTTTTTAATCTGATGTGAAATGCCGAGTTTTGGCGCCGTCTGGGCACGAAATAGCGTGGAGATTTAAGATAAGAGAGGCAATCTCTCATATATTGGGATAATCGGACGTTTTCATTCTCACCAGCCCCCAACATAATGGTAGACGATAGATATGTAATGTGAATGTTGAATCAACCGAAAGAGTTAATTAGTAAATTAGCCTGAATGACTAATGACTTCATTGTTTATGAGACAAGGACGTTTTATTATAACAGTAGTGCTGGGGCCGACATAAAAAACTTTGAAGTCTGCTACACGTTAGCCGCCCGCGAATTTCTATTAACATTCTAAACCCTGATGAAAAGTACATTCTCCTCTACGATTATACCTCTAGCTCAGGGATTCTATACATTGAGTGGGTAAGCGTTATTTAAAAAACTGTGCATGGGTTATCGTTCTTTAATATTATGTCCCCCCTACCTCCCAATTTTAAAAAAAAACTGAATCTATGAATACAACATACGTGTTGTATCTGCCGATAGAGTAACACGTATTCTGCTATTGGATCTAGTGGTTGGCGGATGTTTATGTAATCTCACTAAAAAAATCATCAAGAGCGTAGGTAATTTATTAACTCTTACAAGAGTTAAAGAATCAGTTCAAATTGTTGTTAAATGTACCATACGTTTAACATTTATCGATTGGTTAAAGTGTGCTACGAGCTCTCACATAATATTCATTCCAATATTGCATATTATCACTTCCCTAATAGAATCATTTATTTTCAATTGGTGTTTATACATTTTGCTTTTGTTGAGTATACATGTTTACGTTAAAGTCCCATGTATCTATTCAAAGGTACCTTGCATTTATTTAAAGAGCCCAATGTATCCCTTCAAAGTACCCCGTGTATCCGTTCAAAGGGCCACATATATCCGTTCAAAGGGCCACATATATCCGTTCAAATGGCCCCATGTATCCGTTCAAATGGCCCCATGTATCCCTTCAAAGGCCCCATGTACCAGTTCAAAGGGCCCCGTGTATCCGTTCTTAGGCCTCATATATCCATTCAAAGGGCCCCATGTAATTATTCAAAGGGTATCGCGTATCTGTTCAAAGTACCGCATGTTGAGAACCGCTGGTCTAGGTAGAAGGGCGGGTCGCGATGTTGTCAAAAGCGATGAAGACACAAAGCCCTGGTTGTAATAGAAGCCACTCACGTGTGTGACAGGACCCATCAGGTGAGCACTCGGTGCATCAGATTCCAGCACTCAGTGCATCAGATTCCAGCACTCAGTGCATCAGATTCCAGCACTCGGTGCATCAGATTCCAGCACTCGGTGCATCAGATTCCAGCACTCGGTGCATCAGATTCCAGCACTCAGTGCATCAGATTCCAGCACAAGGTGCATCAGATTCCAGAGTCACCTATACCAGGTAGATCTGGTCCTGTCCGCTCTGCATTACCTGCATATCTTGTCAGGTGGAAACGTTGCAGACCTGCTTACACCTCGCCCATGCATTCAGTCTTTAAGAGCTCACCCCGCAGTTAGGTATTTAGGTTGTTGTTGTTTTTTCCTGGCCTTAGATCTCGGCTATGTCTTGAGCCGCTGGTGCTACGGCTATCGGCTATGGTGTTTTGGTTCTTGGTGTCATTGGTTTGTATGCCTTTTTATACAGTTGTAATTTTATGTGTGTTTGTAGTCCCATATCCTAGGATAATTGTCCCACTCTAAAACATATAGTACTACTGTGTTTAAAGCAATGTTCATTAAGATTTTAGTACTGTTCTATTGGCTTTAAGTGCCAGTTTATACCACAATTTAAGGCTTTTTTTTAATGTGATCAAAAGAAAGTGGTCGAGTTGTAAGCTACAAACATAAATGGTTCCTGTTCGAATCCTTGGCTAATCATGTTCTTTTGTTTTACGTCTCATTTTGTTGCAGACATTGAAGAACATAAACTCTTCTTTATCTACACTTGAATCTTTCCATGGGTGCTATTAGATTAAATGATTAAATGTTACACAAAAATTTATTACAAGATTTTTTGAGCGACCTTTCTCATTTATGGCTTAAGAGAATTGATGTTTATTTAATTTTTAACTTATTTTAAAACGTATTATTACTACAAATATTTTTATGTGCGTTTTATTCCATTTCAAATGCATGTTACGTTCTAATGTTCCTTATATTTCCATTTTTAAATTTGTAGAGGCCTGAAAGACAATGGCTAAGAAAGTGTCCAGCAAAAACATGGCGGTGAGAAGACACGAAGACGCTTCCTCGTCAAAAAAACCTCACCGGCACAAACATCCGGCCTCGTTTGCATTCGGACTCTCTTCCAAAACTCCCGCCAAATTAACCGGCGTTGTCGTCTGCATTTCAATCGTCTCCCTGCTGCTCCTCCAAAAGTCGGACTTTATCAAAACTCTAACAGCGAACGAAACCGCGTACGAGGGCGAGGATGATTTATCCAACGTCGACCTTCACCTTGGCGGGTGGCGACCGGCAGACGACGACGTGATGCAGAAGTACGGATCTGCCGTCTGCAGCATCGAGCGGGTCTCCGTGAATGACCTCACGCCGGAAAGATTCGAAGCGGAGTACAGATTTAAGAAGCCCGTCCTGGTGACCTTTCCACGGGGGGCTCGGGACTGGACTGACCCGGTCAAGTGGTCGCGCCAAAGCCTGGTCAAAGCTTACGGCAGCTGGTCCATCCGGCAGGGTCAGCCGTTGGAGATTGTCCGGGCTGGGGGCAACGCTAAACATTCGTCATCTTTCGTGGAGTTTGTGGACAAGCTGATAAACCACAGCAATGGAAGCAGCCAGCAGATGTAAGTATGGGGGCGTCTCGTGTACAAGCAGATGTAAGTATGGGGGCGTCTCGTGTACAAGCAGATGTAAGTATGTGGGCGTCTCGTGTACCAGCAGATGTAAGTATGGGGGGCGTCTCGTGTACCAGCAGATGTAAGTATGGGGGGGGGGCGTCTCGTGTACCAGCAGATGTAAGTATGGGGGGGCGTCTCGTGTACCAGCAGATGTAAGTATGGGGGGCGTCTCGTGTACCAGCAGATGTAAGTATGGGGGGGGGGGCGTCTCGTGTACCAGCAGATGTAAGTATGGGGGGGGGGCGTCTCGTGTACCAGCAGATGTAAGTATGGGGGGGGGGCGTCTCGTGTACCAGCAGATGTAAGTATGGGGGGGCGTCTCGTGTACCAGCAGATGTAAGTATGGGGGGGGGGCGTCTCGTGTACCAGCAGATGTAAGTATGGGGGGGGGCGTCTCGTGTACCAGCAGATGTAAGTATGTGGGCGTCTCGTGTATCTTTCAGGCTCAAGTAGCCATACTGTACCGTCCACATTGTACTGTCCACACTGTACTGTCCACACTGTACCGTCCACATTGTACTGTCCACACTGTACCGTTCACACTGTGCCGTCCACAATGTACCGTCCACACTGTACCGTCCACACTGTACAGTACACACTGTACCGTCCACACTGTACAGTACACACTGTGCCGTCCACATTGTACCGTACACACTGTACTGTCCACACTGTACCGTCCACAATGTACCGTCCACACTGTACCGTTCACACTGTGCCGTCCACAATGTACCGTCCACACTGTACCGTCCACACTGTACAGTACACACTGTACCGTCCACACTGTACAGTACACACTGTGCCGTCCACATTGTACCGTACACACTGTACTGTCCACACTGTACCGTCCACAATGTACCGTCCACACTGTACCGTCCACACTGTACAGTACACTCTGTGCCGTCCACATTGTACCGTACACACTGTACTGTCCACACTGTGCCGTCCACAATGTACCGTCCACACTGTACCGTCCACACTGTACCGTCCACACTGTACAGTACACACTGTACCGTCCACACTGTACAGTACACACTGTGCCGTCCACATTGTACCGTACACACTGTACTGTCCACACTGTACCGTACACACTGTACTGTCCATTCTCTACTGTCTACATTATACTGCCCACACAGTATCATCCCAACGTTATTGAATTAATCTATCTTCCAGTGTGTACGGACCCCACTATACCGTCCACATTGTACCATCCTAACTGTACCGACCTAACCTACTCTACACTCCCAACTGTACACACTTCTTACCCTCAACTCTACAACATTCAGCATTCCACTGGACCACATACTGTGTCATCCACTTTATCACACTGTACCGGACCGTCCACTTTGTACCATCCCAACTGTACAACAGTACCGACCTAGCTTACCCTCCACTCTACTTCTTCCACTCAGTGTCGTCCACTGTACAACACGCTGTACTGTCTCTATTAAACCGTCCACATTGTACCACTGTACCGTCCTAACTGTACCCCCGCTATACCGCCACTACCCGTGAAATCAAACAACCCTAATCAACCAACAGTCCACTACAGCCTATTGTTTGTCCTACACTCCTGATTTCAACATCACACACACACACTGAATGCTGGCTCACAACAAGCAAATTAGGAGATGTCCTCCAACCAATCTTTACCCTTTAGGTAAACAGTTTTAAAATGTCGTTTTAAAGGTCGGGGGTAGTTAATAGTCATGCCATTTACTGACTAGAACGTTTAACAAAAGTAAACGTTTCTAATTAGAATCTAAAACATGGCCTATTTATAAACTAGTAAACGAGTTTAAATTAATTGTAATGCAACTTTTAAAAAGTTGCAATACAGAATAATGTCCCTTTCCTCCAAGTTGACGTAAAACACAACTATCACAGTCGATTAGAGTACACTCTCCTCCCTGCTATCCTCTGAACTGTGTTGTCTCTAGTTTGTTTGTCTTGTTAAACTCAACCCGACTTTTAAAGCACCGTGTAATGTCTGCCTAATTTCTCGCGTACGTTTGTCTAAATTAACATAAGCTCAGATATCCGGTGGTGTGTTTAATTAATTGATACACCACTTGTATATCCGGTGGTGTGTTTAATTGTTTGATTGATACACCATTAATATATCCGGTGATGTGTTTAATTGTTTGATTGATACACCACTTAGATATCCGGTGATGTGTTTAATTGTTTGATTGATACACCACTAATATATCCGGTGATGTGTTTAATTGTTTGATTGATACACCACTTAGATATCCGGTAGTGTGTTTAATTGTTTAATTGATACACCAGTCAACTATGTCGCGACAAAAGATATTTAGCAGAGGTGAACCTTGAACAAATCTGGCTGTTCGTTAACTTTCTTTTTGTTAACTTTCTTTGTTTTTTTAAGTAACAGCACTCAAAATACTAGTAAGTGCAGTTTTTACCTAAATTATATGTGTTTTCATATTGATAGATGCTCATGTATTTGTACGAGGTAAAGATAACCATACGGTATTGATTGTTTTGATTGTACAGTTATATGTAGTGTATGAGGCATTTAGTTACAGTTTTCCTGAGTAAATTGGTAACATGACCATAAGGTATTGATTGCTTTGATTCTACGATTACCTGTAATCTATGAGGCATTTAGTTACAAACAGATTTCCTAAGTATATTGGTAACAGGTTGGATAGGCCTGTATTATTATTAATTTTGTTATTAATTATAATAAAAATAATTTATTTAAAGCACATCTACAAAACTAAAAAGAGATAAGAATAACACCCATGAATAGGCTATATAAATATATGCCTAAATATCTATATGCCTATATATATATATATATATATATATATATATATATATATATATATATATTTATATATATATATATATATATATATATATATATATATAGGCCTACATACACATATATATAGTAAATATATACATATACACATACATATATACATACACATACATATACACACACATATATACATACACATACATTTACATACACATATATATAGGCCTATATATAATATACATAAATGCACTAGTCGACAGACCCCTATAATAAACCAAAGAGGCGGATATAGTGAGCGACTGAGGAGAAAATAAATAGTTTTCCCCTCTTTGATCCCTCTGCCTGCCTCGCCTCACTAGGTCAAACAAACCTAGCGGTAATGTATTTCTACACCACACTTTAGCGCCCAGGTTTTCCTGCAGTTTGTACGTGAGGCTAATTGCTTCACTAATTAAAATAGCATGTTTGCGGAATGATCCGATTTCCGCCTGGCCGACTTGTTTACCAAAGCCACGCGCATGTGTCATGTAATCGCATTAGCCGCCTGGCGTAACTCGGGTCACGAAGACTAGGGGTCATGAAGACTAGCCGGAAATGTATTCGATTTCTTTTTTTTTTCTACTTTTTTATACCTCAACATATTTTTTAAAATATTTTAACTTTGTGTAAAAAAAAACTTAACGAATGAAGTCATTTCATATTTACGCTAAAAACACGAAATTAGATCTGCCCCCTCCCGATTTCCCGTCGGACTTTAGTAAATCTGTAAAATCACTTTAACCCTAATCTAAAGGCTACACTCCTTATCCACATAGATACAGTTAAAAACGAATTGCAGGTGTTAGCTGTGGAATAATTTTTACGCGAGGCCGTTGAAGTGCGAAACACACTTAACGTTCAATCGCAAATGTTTATGATTTATTTTTCTCGCGAAAATATGACTCACATGTTGAGTGCATACCTTCCGTCGGTACCCATAAGCATGGCTTTTAACTGTCATTCACGGAGTTTCTTCCAGGGGGGAGGGGGGTGTGAAGAAAGTCTACCGCGCCTCACCCGCACCCCCCGAAAAAAGTCTGGAAGAAACACTGGTCATTCAGTTAATGCTGTACGTAGACCTATACTTAGGGCAAAGCGTAGGCCCATTCTAAGGCCTGTAACCACTAGTTTCGGCGGCAATGTGTTTACCTTACGTTATCAGTGTAGTATTACCTGCCTATTTTTATGTAATCACATAATTATCCTGTTCGTTTTGTTCTTAAATTAGCAGCGCGCGACGAATCACTTGACTCACATACATTTGTAAAGCACGTGTTTTGTGGTATCACCCACGCTCACACACATGCGCGTGAGTATCACGCGGAGAGCTTATGCAAACAGCGTCCTACTTTTTGTTGACTGGTTTCTACTTTCACTTTGTTGTACAGTCGGACCCACTGTACAACAAAGTACAGTGTAGGCTCCGGTCGTGTGAGCCCATGTTTACAAAACAACCGTTTTCTTCTTTGTTAACGATATTTTCTATGTAACTGTAACTAACCCTGTCTTTACACCCAACAGAGAAAATAATTAACAGTTTTGTGGCCGACATTTCCGCAAAAAAAAAGCACAAAACTTCAAAGAAACACACAAATTCAAATTAAAAGATTGCAATTTTTTGCGAAACAAAAATAATTTAATGTGTAATAGGACCGCCGCACTGAATTTATTTTCTGTATTCTTGTGTCAGCTGTTTGGCTCCTATAGTACAGTAATTACACACAAAAACAAGATGAACTATAAAAGTAGATTAAAGAGAAGCTTTTTTTTTTCGATTGGGATGTGTAGATTATCTGGTGATATATCGGGGGGGGGGGGGGGGGGGTGCTCTATTGGTTGCCATGGACAACATGAGTAATGTACTATACAAAATTCTAGCATGCCTTGTCATCATTTGTATTATTAATTTCATTTTCGACTTGTGAAGACTGGTATAAAGTTTCAATTATTTCAGACGTTCAGAAGCACTTTTTCTTCTTCTTTTTTTTAAATTCTTTTTTTCCCTTGAGACATGTAATTTACAGTGTCAGTTTACCTTGCCATGCTACCTTTAGTATTACAGTTTTTATCATCGACTTGTGATACAGATTTACAATAGTAATACTTCTTTCGGTCATGTACTCTCGTTCATTTAAGATGGTTTACTTAAGAATGTATTGTATCTTCAAACCTGAAAATTCAAATGTTAAATTAAATGGTAATAATAAACTTCTTTAGGGAGAAGGAAAAAATAGAAAGGCTTTTCTTTTGGTAGGGGTGGATTGAGACGGTATACGGTATTGGCTTTTTAAGCCAGAAGCATTTTTTTTTTTTAATTTTGTATTTCTAAAACTTTAATTTGATTATTTTCCATATTAAAGGTACTGATAATATTGTGGCTGACTGTTTGTCAAGAATGTAACCCTTTTTATTGATATCCACAATGTTCATCTGAAATTTTTGTTGGTTTGTTATGACCATTTTCAAGTTTTTACTTGGGTGATTTGCCCTGTCAATTTTTTTTTTATGCCAGAAGCACGTAAACAAAATTATTAGTGGCAATTCAATACCCAACATTGTAATACTGATTTCAACAATTAATAATCTGATCTCTTCAAAATAAGTATTTAATACAGTTTAAGGATTATAGAATGATATGTAGTGAAATAATAATACCAAATAATAGAAACTATAAAAAATAGACAAACGTTTGTGTAATTAATATTTTTAATACTTAAGTTTGTGGAAACACTAACAATGATATCTATTCTCATTTTACCATTACTTAATATCTCTGCTTTTAACAACTTTTAAAAACATTTTTAAGTATTGCCTCCCTTGTTTGTTTGAACAATGTAAATTGGAAGTAACTAACAGAATTTAATTATTCAATGTGTATTTTTTTCATCATACCATTTTTAAATGACGTTTTATATATATATATATATATATATATATATATATATATATATATATATATATATATATATATATATATATATATATATATATATATATATATATATATATATATATATATATATATATATATATATATATATATATATATATATATATTGTTACGATCCCAAGGGATCTTTACCTGGGTTTGGCCCCATCGAGGAGGGCCAGGTAATTAAAATGAAATGCTTAGGCATGTTAATGCACTGGCCAGTTTAGGCCGTGAGAGTCTGTGGGTTTTGATGGCCACCACGGATTAGATTACACGCTGTGGGCGTGGCAGAATTGGAGTCTTCGGGACTCGGGTAGTAACGTGGCCAACAGCCCATTAATTACCTGGTGACACCACGGGCTGACCGTTGATGCTTGACCTAGGCTAGTGACAGCCCGCGATTTACGGCTGGGAAAACCTTCCAGATCGAAGGGGGCCGAGTGGACCGTCATGTACGGATCTGACCTAGGGACAGGCTAATTAAAATTGTTCCCACGGTTAAGAACGGGGGACGAGTACTTTGGGAGGGTAGACCGGAGACTAGGGGAAGACTCTCGGGGACAGACACTCGGACACACACTCGGAGACGGACGGACTCGTCTCAGATAGCTAGGTCTAGAGGAGACAGAAATGGGTCGTCTCTGTGGGCTAGTGGAAAGCCACGACATGTATTAGACCTAGGCTAGGCTTGACAGTTAGGGACAAGTAGGGCAGTCGAATTAAGGACTTTAGTTGTTGTAGATAGTTGTGTATTTTTCCTATTGTGTTCAATGTGGTGGCGGGTTTAACGTTAGGTGTTGTATTTTGTGGCAATAAATAGAGATTACTAAAGTTGGTTTTTTATTTATTTTTATTTTCTTCTTCTTGTTTACGATTCCCTGACTAGTTCGAAAGGATTAGAGAAGGGGGTCGTAACAATATATATATATATATATATATATATATATATATATATATATATATATATATATATATATATATATATATATATATATATATATATTTATATATATTTATATATATATATATATATATATATATATATATATATATATATATATTCCCTTAATGAGCCTAAGGGAGTGATGGGGCATCACTGATTATTCTTTTGATAATTTTTTTTTCCTGCTGCTATATGTAATTATGCAATCAGCAGACCAATCCATTCCTTTATTCCCCATCCAATTTCACCTTTGCCATCATCGATTTCTCCCGACTGGCAACCTGCCCGGTTTTATTGTTTTTGATTGGCCGTTACCCATATCGTCTGAAGTTCTTTGCCTGTACGATACATAGCATGTTCTCAAAGGGCCCAATCACAAGCTCCATGTCACGCTGTCACGCTAACTAATAGGCTTATAAAGCAGGTCACCAACTTCTCGCTATCTTATTGGCCAGCCTTTTTTTTAAAAAAACCAAATGAGAATATTTTTTTATTAAATTGGTAAAAAACAATAAACAGAAAAGTGACTTCGTCTATTATTAAGTTATTTAATGCGTAAAAAATGATGAAAGACTACAAGATGTAGGCTAGCTATAGAAAAATACAGCCTATGTTAGATTGTGATTTTTCAAAGAAGCGTACAGTTTGTTATTATTTATTCGAATCAGTAGCAAGTTGTCATAAACGTAGTTACAATAAAAAATACAATAATATTAATACGTTATAAAATATAAAAACAATACTATCAATAGCATAGGTCTACCGATACTTAATTCGATTGCTTTTGTAATTAATGGGAATCAGGTTCATAAAATTTTGTTTTAGTTGAAAATGTATCGCTCCCTGGCTAACGAGATTTCGATTTTCAAGTGAGAGAGACCGATAAAAAGCCCCCCCCCCCCCTATCTCCCCCATTTATCATCAGACTGTTTAACAAACAACTTTTAGTTAGATTTATTATACCAATGGATACACCTAGTATTTCTTCTAGAGATTTTTCCCGCAGTGGGAACGACTTAAATCTCCATGGAAGGGGAGGGCGGACACGGGTTAAAGTATAAATTTTCAATATAAATCATATATGTAGCATGTTACGTTGGAGGGGGGGGGGTAGATGTGCTGAAAATAACTCTGGACCCCTCAGTAAAAAAAAAAATGTGTACATTAGTGTAACTACACATGTCTCATTTCTCTAACAGCGTCATGCTCACTCTTTACAAAGTACCTGGCTTTGCTATCTCAAGTAGGTTCATACATTTAATAAAATACTTAAAAAAAACTTTTTAAAAAACCACGTTTTTCTTGTGGACTAAAAAGTAGAAAATAACTATTTACATACATTTGATGACAAAAAACGTGGGTACGTTCACCATCAAATTTCCCGACCCATCTGCCCGACCCACGTTTTTTGTCATCAAATGTATGTAAATAGTTATTTTCTACTTTTTAGTCCACAAGAAAAACGTGGTTTTTTAAAAAGTTTTTTTTAAGTATTTTATTTTCTCCTTTTTAGTCCGTTGCTACACATGAAAAACGTGGTTTTTAAAAAGTTTTTTATATAGTTTATTTTCTACTTTATCTAATCACTTGATTAAGTATGACTTGACTAAGTGTTTTTAAATACACGGACTAAAAAAATCTTGAGCGACCGATACGCTTTAAACAGAGAAAGGGTGTAATTTACGTTGCTGGAGTGGAGATCTACTCACGAATCACGTGATCAAATCTCCCATAAACAAACAAATAAACGCGAAGCTGAGTTAAGGAAAAACGTGTTTATGTGTATTTTAGCATGCCCAGCGTACCAACCGTGTCACCGTTAACAATGTGTTACTGTGTCCGTTCTCCTTTTTAGTCCGTTGCTACACATAAAAAACGTGGTTTTTTAAAAAGTTTTTTTTAAGTATTTTATTTTCTCCTTTTTAGTCCGTTGCTACACATGAAAAACGTGGTTTTTAAAAAAGTGTTTATAAATACACGGACTAAAAATCTTGAGCGACCAGGATTCGAACCTGGGTTGTCGCGGCCACAACGCGAAGTACTAACCACTATACGATCACGGCCAGCGCGCTCACATCGATTGGGGCCGAAGTAACTGCGTCAATAGGCCTCCAGTCTTGTCGGTATCTTTAGAAATCATGTCCTCAATTTTATGGTCCTTGGGGCGTAATTAAATTAAGCTAATTACGGTCACTAATTGCTAGTTTTTATGATTGCATCTGAAATTGTTAGGCGAAAGTAGCATGCATGCCAAATTTCAGGTCTCTAGAGCAATCAGAAGTGGGCTAATTTTCGATGTCAATTTTAACAACAAACATCCAAACAACCAAACAAACAAACAAACGCGAAGCTGAGTTAAGAAAAACGTTTTAAAATAAAAAACGTGGTTTTTTAAAAAGTTTTTTTTAAGTATTTTATTTTCTCCTTTTTAGTCCGTTGCTACACATGAAAAACGTGGTTTTTAAAAAAGTGTTTATAAATACACGGACTAAAAATCTTGAGCGACCAGGATTCGAACCTGGGTTGTCGCGGCCACAACGCGAAGTACTAACCACTATACGATCACGGCCAGCGCGCTCACATCGATTGGGGCCGAAGTAACTGCGTCGATAGGCCTCCAGTCTTGTCGGTATCTTTAGAAATCATGTCCTCAATTTTATGGTCCTTGGGGCGTAATTAAATTAAGCTAATTACGGTCACTAATTGCTAGTTTTTATGATTGCATCTGAAATTGTTAGGCGAAAGTAGCATGCATGCCAAATTTCAGGTCTCTAGAGCAATCAGAAGTGGGCTAATTTTCGATGTCAATTTTAACAACAAACATCCAAACAACCAAACAACCAAACAAACGCGAAGCTGAGTTAAGAAAAACGTTTTAAAAAAAAAAACTTTTATTCCAATGTTAAATTTTTTCCTCAGGCATTATGGATTTGACCGTCAATTTTACTGGGATACAGAACTACCAAAGACTCTTCGGCTACCGGAATATTTTAAAGTTAATGTAAGTCTTTGTATAATGCTATTGTCAAAATACTTTAATGTTAGTAAGTCAGACTGTGTTGAGGATTATTACATTTCTAATACCATTTGCTCAACCTCCACCCACTTTTTATATTTTGTAAGCTACACGTCAACACACATACTTCCTCTCACACACTTGTCCCCCTATCTACTTTAAACACGCACACATATATCTAAGTGTCCTACCAGTCTCCAGCACATACTTCTAAACCTCACAAACACAGGCCCTATTTTCTAAGTTCACATATTTTTAAGTCTCCGGCACATATTTCTAAGTCTTCAACACAAATATTTCTGTCTTCAACATTTATTTCTAAGTCTGCTATACACATTTACAACTCTCCGTTCACTTTTACCAGCACAAAGTCCAAACTCACTCTACTCCATACTCTTCCTAAACACGTGCACTCTCTTACCCATTTTAATTCATTTTGTCGTCCCCCCCCCCCCCCCCCACAGACTCTAATCCCCCACACGTTCTATCTCTCTATTCTTAACCACACTCACATTTACTCTACAATTTCTCCTGTCTGTTTCAATTACCCACCGTCTTTGGGTCAGTGGACTACACCAAATTTACACACATGAAAAAAAAACCACCAGAACAAACGTTCTTAAACAAAAAAATGCAATAACCTAATAATTTGCACGCAATCACCTAATAATTTTCTGTAGCTTTGTTTTATTTTTCCGACAGCTGTGTTTAAAAAAGTAGACCTAAACACGTAAACTGATACGAAATAAACTTTGAAAGAAAGGGAAAAAATGAAATTATCTCCCCTTCACGTTTTGACCAGATGTAAACAATCGGTTACCCGGGTCAAAGTTCACAAGTCTTTGATCCAACTTGTTTCATCTTCATAATTTTGCCTTGTGAATAATTTACAGCAGTCTCGTTTCAAAAGTAAAGCCACCCGGTACAGTTAATGCGTTCAAGACTAGGGTGTATATCCCTCCGCTTTTTCTTTTAACTTTGCGCATAAATAAATTGTTCTGTAACGGCCGGTTTCTTAAATAAAGTAAAAGAGTATCGTTCTCTAATATTTACAAATGACCGTTAATGCTCTCATGAGCAAATGTGGTGGGTACGTACTGAAAAAGTCCACGTTTTTTTTTTAATCTCTTATGCACGTCCTGCAAATTATCACATCTAAAATCTAAGTCCTGGAAACATGTAGACCTGCCTTTTAAAACAACTGTATACTATAGGCCTACTTTCTGCAAATGTTAATTTGTTTAAAAAAAACTATTTACATATATGGCACCTGTTTTGTAATTCCTTTATGTTTCCTGCAAATATTCACCTTTTGAAGCAACTTTGATTTTATGCACTTTTTTGTTAAATGTTATGAGGGGGGTGGGGGGGGGGGGTGGAGAAAGTATGACTTCCCATTGTAGCAATTTTTAAAAGTTGTGTTAGAAGCTGAATTTTAACCTTTATTTCGCGTTTTAGGAAGCTGTTTTTGTAATTTGTATTAGAAATTGATTAATAAAAATATATTTTATATTGGCCGAAATCAGTAACTATTTTGGAAAGAAATCGATGTTTAAAAATAATGAAACTGCACTTTGAGGCAGGGGTGTAACGTCATGTTAGGAAGGAGGGGTCTGGCTTTTTGTGATGGTGGGGAGGGGAGGTAAAAATCGTTTTAAAAGCATGACGTCATGTATGATGACCCCTAAAGTACGTGTCTTAGGTTTGACGTTCACCGTTTAAAACAACAGTGTACTTCCTGCTAATGTTCGCATTTAACCCTCCTCTGACCACTAGAACACAGACGACGACAGCATCTTTTTCCTTGGCGGCTCCCTCTCGGGTGTTGTCTTCCACAAACACTCCGATACATGGAACGGTGTAGTCTACGGCAAGAAGAGGTGGTTTCTCTATCCCGTCTCTAAGACACCCCCTGGGGGTAAGTTCTGTTAATGTAGGTGTGGTCTATGGCTAGGTGGTTTCTCTACCCCGTCTCTGAGACACCCCCTGAAGGTAAGTTCTGTTGCAGGTGTGGTCTATGGCAAGAAGAGGTGGTTTCTCTACCCCGTCTCTGAGACACCCCCTGAAGGTAAGTTCTGTTGCAGGTGTGGTCTATGGCAAGAAGAGGTGGTTTCTCTACCTCGTCTCTAAGACACCCCCTGGAGGTAAGTTCTGTTTTAGGTGTTTTCTATGGCTAGGTGGTTTCTCTACCCCGTCTCTAAGTTACCCCCTGGAGGTAAATTCTGTTGTAGGTGTTTTCTATGGCTAGGTGGTTTCTTTACCACGTCTCTAAGACACCCCCTGAAGGTAAGTTCTGTTTTAGGTGTTTTCTATGGCTAGGTGGTTTCTCTACCCCGTCTCTAAGTTACCCCCTGGAGGTAAATTCTGTTGTAGGTGTTTTCTATGGCTAGGTGGTTTCTTTACCACGTCTCTAAGACACCCCCTGAAGGTAAGTTCTGTTGCAGGTGTGGTCTATGGCAAGAAGAGGTGGTTTCTCTACCCCGTCTCTGAGACACCCCCTGAAGGTAAGTTCTGTTGCAGGTGTGGTCTATGGCAAGAAGAGGTGGTTTCTCTACCCCGTCTCTAAGACACCCCCTGGAGGTAAGTTCTGTTGTAGTAGGTGTGGTCTATGGCTAGGTGGTTTCTCTACCCCGTCTCTGAGACACCCCCTGAAGGTAAGTTCTGTTGCAGGTGTGGTCTATGGCAAGAAGAGGTGGTTTCTCTACCCCGTCTCTGAGACACCCCCTGAAGGTAAGTTCTGTTGCAGGTGTGGTCTATGGCAAGAAGAGGTGGTTTCTCTACCCCGTCTCTGAGACACCCCCTGAAGGTAAGTTCTGTTGCAGGTGTGGTCTATGGCAAGAAGAGGTGGTTTCTCTACCCCGTCTCTGAGACACCCCCTGAAGGTAAGTTCTGTTGCAGGTGTGGTCTATGGCAAGAAGAGGTGGTTTCTCTACCCCGTCTCTAAGACACTCCCTGGAGGTAAGTTCTGTTGTAGATGTGGTCTATGGCAAGAAGAGGTGGTTTCTCTACCCCGTCTCTAAGACACCCCTTGGAGGTAAGACAACCCTTCAGGTAAACTAAATTGTAGTGTTGTATGTATATTTAAAATATACGTTGTAGTTTGCTTCCTTTTGTCAGAACATCAGAAAGCGTTTAGACTATTTTGTTTATAGTTTATTTTTTTTTAAACAACTGGAAAGCATTTGTAGAGAATTTAAGAAAATCCTATCATTTTATTTTGAGTTGAGTTTTAATTTATTTATTTTTAAATTACAAGAAATGTAAGGCAAACATGTGCAATAGATTTTGGAAATATAAAAACTGCCCATATTTTTAAAAAATATTTTAAGATGCTGAAAATATAGTATTGAGAAAATGTTGCAATGTAGCTAATTTTTCTTCCTGTAACTATTGTAAGGTGTTCATCATGGCTTCAACTTGCTTGACTGGGTCAACCATGTTTACCCCAACTTAGAAGAGGGAGATAAACCTATTGAGTGCATACAAGAAGGGGGAGAAATCTTGTATTTGGTAATTACAACAAGCAAAATCTTTTGAATAACAATTTTTCATTTCTTATCCAAGCTTTTCTTTTTAGTTATTTAAATAGTAGTTCATTATTATATATTTAAAGAAAATCATTTATTTTTTTATTTTTTCTTGTGCATTATTTCATAAAAGCTTGTCATTCAAATGTTTTTTATGCTTTTTTTTTCTAATAATATATGTGAATGACAAGGCCTCCCGATGCTTACAATTACAAGATAACTTAAAATATGTTTTTATGTTTCTATTTACCCTCTAGCCAGAAGGAACCTACCATGCTACCTTGAATTTAGGGGATACAATAGCCCTGGCCATACAAAAACATCAGGCGTCAATAGAACCTGAAAGGTTATCATATGAAGGTAAAATATTAGACTCAAGTATTATCAAATAAAAGTAAAATATTTGGCTTTGGTAGAAACTCAAATATTATCATATGAAGGTAAAATATTAGAAGCTCAAGTATTATCATAAGAAGTTAAAATATATGGCTTTTGTAGGAACTCAAATATTATCAAGTGAAGGCAAAATATTAGGCTTTGGTAGAAACTCAAATATTATCATATGATGTAGGTAAAATATTAGGCTTGTTTAGGCCCTGAAAAATGGTCACATAATTTAATTTTTTTTACTCCTCAAACCCTCAGCATAGCATAATAGTAGAGCAATGTGCTTTCAAAATAGAAAGCTTGTATAGAATAGCCCAGCATTCAGTTCACTATATTATCTTAAAACAATTTTAAAAAGTGAAACAGATTTTTTTAATGATTAAGTTACAATTTTAACTCAGTTAAAATAAATGTATATAAGATGAACACTGAAATAATTATAAAGACACTATTGTTTTCCTAAACAACCAACATGAGTTGACCATAAACTGCGACTGCCCTGTGTTTTCAGCTACTCGTCTCATCAATGTCTTACAAGATGGAGAGCATGATCAAGAATCCAGGGACTCCATCAATAAAAGACTTAGGGATGTCTACATGAAATGGCAGGAGTTGTTACCAGGTACCATGAATCAGCTAGTTAAATATTCAGTGAACATATCACGACAATCTTATTTGATTAGGATTTTGTAATTTTTTTTTAGTTTAGTTTGTAAGGATATTTATTTTTATTATTATACAAATGAAGAATAACATAAAACAAAAATGCAAATAGAAGCACGGAATCTTAAACTATATAAGACAAGAGGCCAGTAAGTATAATACTATTAGTATTTGATACTCTGATATAAAGTTTCCTTTTTGAACCTAATGGTCTATGCCTATGGGACAAGTGAAATAGAGTCCATCTGTTTCTGTGACCTTGACATATGAAGGAATAGTGTAGTCAGCACTATGCCCAGCCACTTTTACTTTCTCAAATGTGAGTTAGGTAGCCATCAGAGCTGAGTTGACTCAAGGACACTCCACTGACTTGAACCCAGAGTCAAACTTGAGATTTTCAGAATAGCAGTGTAGCACCCTACTGCTAGGCCACACCATCTGATGTAAAAGCTGTATGAATATAATGTTAAACAGACAGAAATTGTAAAATAACACTGGTAATGCAATCTAATTTCATATGTAAAAATGTTGTTTCAGAAAATGCTGAAGTTGCTCACAAACTTGGCACTGTTCTTTATGACCTTGGACATTATGTTGATGCAATTCCTTTACACATGAAAGCTATCAAATTAGATCCATATTTTGTATTCGCCTATATTCATTTTGCAAGGGCATTAGCTAAGGTAATTATTTGTTTCAATGTGTAGGTCTACAATCACTTTTATTCTTACATTTTAAAAATTACACACACAGTTTCTGTTCAATGTAAATAACTTATACTTTAAGCTTTTTTTCGCTGCTTTACTGTTAACGATTGATGTTTCCTGTAGGTAAAAGAATATGAGAAGGCTGATATCACATTTCAAAAAGCCATTGAAATCTCCCCTAACTTATGGGACAATTATAAAGAGTACGGTGAGTTTCTCCTCAACGTAGGGAAGCATGAGGAAGCCCTTCCTATTTACAAAAAGGTGAGATAAATAGTCAGTAATAACTAAAGCAATAAAAACTGTACACCTACATGTAGCATTTTTGTCATGATAAACACTGCTGTTAGTTATGGACTGTGTCAGATATTTAGATGTAATGAACTAGAAACAATTCACACAATGTCTAATATTTCATCTTTTCTATAATTAACTTCACTTCTAATTGTGTTAATCTAACTTTGTTTAATACTACTTGTTTCACACATAAACACAACATACACTAATCCTTTATGTGAATGCTGCTTAATGGTATGCAATAAACTGTAAACTGTCAACCAATTTCAGGGGACAGAACTGATGCCTGATCTCATTCCTTTCTGGCACTACTACAAGTACTGCCAGCAGCAAGTGGGCGACACAGAAGGTGCTGAGGAGTCTGAAAAAGTCATGGTGATGCTGCGCAAGAAAAAAGAGTTAAATAACTAAGCAGACAAAAAAATGTCGCTGCCATTTGTCATGTTGAAACAAACGCTAGGATTTGTTATGCAGTTCAATATTTTCATTTAAATTTTTCTTGCTGAATTTATTGTACAAGCTGGGAAATCTACTAGAGCCAGTGATACAAAATATTTTTAAAATAATGGTTTAAAAAGATATTCGCACTCAAAATTTATATAAAAGTGAGTGTATCTAACACAATTTAAACTATTATTATTATAGATAATTTGATAAATTTTAAAAAATATATTCTTGTAAACTCAAGATCGTATTTTTTTACCTATACAATTAATGCAGTTCTGAAGGATGGACTGCAGTTTTATGTTACAATAGCTAATTTTTTAAATAATTGCGCTAAATTTTTATTTATTGTCAGTGATGTTTAATTATTTTTCAGTCACAAAAATGTCTTGAGATTAATATTATTTTTAAAACTTTGGCAACTTTTTAAAAGTAATTCTAAAGATTTACGAAGTTGCAAATTTAATATACTTTGATCTCATTAATATTCTTTTTTTTTTCTAAAACTGTTCATTATCATTATAAATTATTTTTACATTTTATTTTATAATAAATAAAACCACAAAACATGGCTTAAGGATTTGAAATACACAAAGAAAAGTTATATACATGTGTTTAATATAATTTTAATGCCATTCATAAATACCTGTAGCATTACTGTATCTTGTAAATCCATAAAACCTTTAAATTTGTATTTATTATACAACATTTTTTGATGGATCTCACCAGGGAAGAGAACTCTGTTTTCTCTCCTTGTTATTGCTTGAAGGTTGTCTTCCTTTCATGTATATTTTATTTAATTTTTTAATTCATGTATTACCTAATGTAGCTATCTACAAATATAATTTGTGGACATTATTGAACCAGTCAAATAATTTAAATTTTTTCTTGACATTCCACCCATTTATATCATTGGCAGTTGGTTGTGAATTTGTTCCTTTTTTTTTAAATCTGCTGATTGAAAAGCTTTTTTATTATGAGATGTAATATATAATTTTAAATAGCAAAACACAATTTTGTTTACTTGTATTTTTTTAAAAGATCTTAGCTTCTATATTTTTATGCACTTGCAATAACAACTTTGATGGGGGTTTTTGTTTTAATTTTGTAAACTTGCTTTTGTATGTACTTTACCTGTTGAAATTATTTAACGATTTATTTACTACTAAACCACTATTTTAAAAACTACAATTGTTATTGTTATTTTTTTTATGAAGTAGATAATTACTTCATATACCCTATTAAATATCAGATCTGAAAAGATAATCAACATGAGTTAATTAATTAATACAACTGATGTTCTTGTTGTTAACAAAGGTTGTGATTTTTGTTTTGTCTTAATCAACCTAATAATTTAAAATGTATAAAGCATTCCAAGTTTTATGATTAAATAAAGCTTTTATTTACTTTTTTATTGTGCATTATACTTATGTGATTTTTGAACAAATATTTCTAAAATATTTTTAGAAAATTATTTTTAAATATTTTTTTACATCGTTTTAAAACGTACAATTAACAGCAATCCTTTACATTATTTTGAAAGGCTAAAACAATAACTTTTTTTTTTTAAATTGTAGCAGAATGCCTATATTCTTAATGTTTTGAATTGTAATTGAATGAAGAACAATAGTTAGTGTAGTTTCTGTTGATATTAATGTATAAACATGTATTACAGTTAGTGAATTGTATGTATGTATATATATATATATATATATATATATATATATATATATATATATATATATATATATATATATATATATATATATATATGTTTAAAGCACTCTAGGTAATTACATTTTTGCAAAAAATGATAGTCATATTTATGTTTCTTTTGCATAAGATAACATAATATCTTACAAATTTTCAAGACTTTGTGAAGTAACTTTTTTATTACCAAGTGAAACTGCACTCTAACTACAAATGTCAATTTTCTATGTTTAGAAATGAATAAACCTATATATAAACCTACAAATATTCAAGAATGTTATTTGACTGTATTATGTGTTGTTATATTTTCAACATAGTGATGTTTTCTGCCACATCAATCTAGCTAGCAAACAGTAGCTACCCAATGTAATGTAAAGGGAAACAACTCAATTAATATTTTGGAGTATATCCCCCTATCAAATGGAAATCGCCCAATCAGTGTTATTAATTAGAAAAAAATAATGAGGACAGTGCTAAAAGAGTGATGTAATTTTGAGGTGGTCTTACTAATTGTGACGATGAGGGGGGGGGGGGGGTTCTTCCAGAGTTTTTTTCGCCAGGGGAGGGGAGGAGCCACTTGAAATATTTTTCGGGGGTGGGGGGTGACACTGGTAAAAGCAAAAGCATATATTTTCTATTTTCTTTCTAAATTCTAATTCGTTCGGGGGGGGGGGGGTAGACGGTTTTTCTTTTTTTGCGCCCCCTCCCCCCTGAAGAGATGCCTGGAAGAAACTCTGGAGGAGGATGTTGAAAGTTGGTCAAAGAGCTTGACTTTTCCGGGGTCAGAAGAAACTTCTCGAATTAGCGTTCACACGACAGGCTACAAACAGAAAGATGAGAAGAAAGTAAGTATTATAAGTACGATCAGAACTTCCGAGCAGTGGAGTTGGTATGAATACAAAGGGAGGGGGGGAAGATACCCATTTGATCAAACGGTTACCGAAGCTTAGGGGTCATCCATAAATGACGTCACACTCGTAGGGGGGAGGGGGGGGGTCCGTAATTTTGTGACGATGTGTGATGAGGGGGAGGGGGGGGGGGGGGTTCAGATGTTGCGACGTCACATTTTTGCATTATAAAAAAGCAATGTTAGAAAACGAATTTTAGACGTTATTTCGCGTTTTAGATAACTGTTTTAATAAATTGTAATAGTTTAGACAAGATTTTCGAAAAATATCGATGTTTTAAAAAAATTCAACTGCAATTTTGAGGGGGGTTGTAGGTTGAGGTGTGACGTCATTTTAGGGGGGTCTGACTTTTTGTGACGACGTGTGACGGAGGGGAGGGGGGGAGGTAAAAATCGTCCAAAAAAGCGTGACGTCATTTATGGATGACCCCTTAGTCCACAAGGAAGAAAATCTAAAATTCCAACAACACAAAAACGAGATCTTGTAAAAACTGAAAAAGCGTGTTCAAGACCTTTCATGCTTATTGACTTAAGCAAATAACTATCAGCATATGCTCAGTGGGAAAACCTGCATCCTAAAAGTCTCCTGAAAAAACATCCTACAGGCCTACTTTGATTAAACATGAGCAAATAAATGTTTATCTTCTTCCTTGTTTAACCAACGATGTTAAGGGTGGACTAACACTTCTGGATCACTCAGTAGGGTCAGGTAGATCGGGGTGGAGGGGTGAGAGAGGTGTGAAATCAGGTGTAAAGGGATCCAATATATAATGTATGACAGGAAGAGGGTAGAGACGGTTTTATCAATTTGCCCCGGGACAAACTTTTATTTTTTTGCGGGAACAAGCTTTCAATTTGGAGCCCCCCCCCCATATATTTTTATATTTATAGTTCAAAACTGCAGCTAAAATGAGCTTTTAATTATTTATTTTTCAAACCCATTTTGGCGCCCCCTAGGGTCGGCGCTCGGGGACATATGTACCCCATGACCCCTCCCCCTTTGCTACGCCTCTGCGTTTTTTCTAATGACTATGCTATCAAATAGTCGATACTTGCATATGAATATCGCCATATCTAGTAGTCGATTTTTCTATTTTATGATTACGCTATTGAGTTTTAGAAGCGTGTATTTGATGACTAAGCAATCAAGTAATCGATATTATCAAATGACGATTATGTTGTTGAAATATCGATCTCTTGATGGTGGGGATTGAAATTACAATAGCTGACTACGTCCCATGTGATGGGACTAGCGGTAGAGTGCTTGACTGCTAAGCCGAAAGTCTGGAGTTCGAATCCATTGAGTCCACCCAGCTCTTATGGGTACATGATTCACATTAGGTAAAGTAAAGGCAGTGTTTCTTCCAGACTTTTTTCTCCGGGGGGGCACTTAAAATCTTCGGGGGGGGCGGTAAACTTTCTTCGGGGGGGCGGACTCTGTTAAAAGTATATATTTTCTATATAAATTATATAAATTTCATTTCGTTCGGGGGGGGGGGGGGGCGGTAAAATTTTTTCGGGGGGGCTTGGCCCCCCCGAAGAGATGCCTGGAAGAAACTCTGAGTAAAGGCGGCTGGGCATAATGCTGACCACACCATCTCTTCATAAGCCGATGCCACAGAAACAGAAATACTTCACTTGCCCCATGGACCGTCAGGTTTGAAAAGGGAACGTTCCTTTTACTTTAAAACCAAAATGGCTGACTATGGCAGGCGTGTGAGACCTCGTGTGGCGAGCGAGATGTGGCGAGATGTCGCGCAGGGAGGACAACACCTTGTCGTGACGTCACAGGTGGACGACACCTTGTGCACGAACCCGGAAGTCTCCATGACGTTTCCTCTTAGACGATTATTAGCGCCGTCGCGATGTTGGCGAATGGCGTCGTCATTTATCTTACACGCTCCGCGAAAATATGTGGGCGATTCGTTTATAGGGGGAACAGTTTGCTGTTGTTAATTAAATCTCTTACAAACTTTAGCGACCATAGCTTTTATTAAAGATTAAGTTTGTTTTATTTTCTTAATTTCATTGCATTTTAAAGCTTGTTATTATAGAGGTTTTTTTTTATTGTTTTCCCTACTTTTCAGTAATTTGTTCTAAATGAAATTGACACCTTGTGTGCTTTGACTAAAAAAATATTTGTTTTAAACCCCAATGAGTAATTTGCAATCCCTAAAAGACAAT
>NW_026733838.1:65000-67500 GCF_028476545.2 Physella acuta | reverse complement strand
TTTTTATGAATTTTTTTTTTCCAATTTCGTTCGTAACTGAAAAGGGAAGAAACGTTAGAAATGCCTGAAGAAAATGTATACATCTACGGAAAGTGAGAAATTAAATGTCATTATCGTAAACTAAGGAACAGAAACATTTTATTGATCAGGAGCATTGAAATGAAACATTGTTAAGATTATGAAAAAGATAATTAGATGCGCACGCTGATTAAGGGATTTAAAATTAAATGATTTCGTCAAAAACCCGGCTGTTCAATGGTAGTTATGTTGTTTTTGTCTTTTAAAAACGCCTGTTTTGACTGAGCGTGGGTCTGACCACACGATCCTTTTATATGCTGAAACTCTACTTCACCTGCCCCATGTCCCGCCAAGACCTGATAGGCAACTTCATCATTCACATCTAAAAAAATTGAAAAAAATATTTAAGATTGACTTGGTGGGTCTCGAGCCCGTACTGCCCGCATGGTAGGCTATTTAGGCACTTTGGCTTTTATGCAAAACACGTGGGGTACTCATGAAACCTAACTTACGTGAATGGGCCCTATTATTTCAACTTAAATTTTATCTAGATTCGCCAATTCCATAGCTAATCAAACAGATTTACATTAAATAATTAAGGCCTGAATAGTTTATTATAGAAACTCATATTGGAGTAGATTCTAGATCTAGATAGAGTCTAGATATAAAATCTAAGTCTAGTTTTTCCGTAGCTCTAGATCTAGAATCCAAATAGATAAAGTAAATTTTATAAGTGTAGGCCGAGAAAATTTATCGTATACAATCATAGCGTACATCAAATTAATAAGTAGATCTAAATCAAATTTGAATGAAATAGTTCATTTCTTAACATTCTAAAATCGGAAGATGATGCCATTAGTCCTGTGTTCTTTACATAGTGTAAACATGTGGCATGAGACGTCTTTGTTTATTGCATGCTTGTCATAACAATAAACACTGTTCCGGTTGTATATTTAAAATTGTATATATATATGCCTTTTTTATTTTTATTTTTAAATAAAATTTAGTTTATACATTTAAAACATCCACCATATTATTTTCAACAAAAGTCCGCATCAAGTTCTCCATATTTCGCTGAAGATACTAATATCATAGCCTTTGAAAATATTTTGCGGACAGAGATAGACAGAGAGAGAGAGAAAGAAAGAGAGAGAACTGCGCGCATGGGCTTTTATATATTAGTATATATATATATATATATATATATATATATATATATATATATATATATATATATATACTAGGCATACTGCCTAGCTTCGCTTAGGTTTTCAAAAATAGTTGAGAAATTGAATGATTGATTAATAGGTGATTGGCTGTTATGTTAAATGCTTAGGGCCTAAATTTATACAGTGGGGTACTTTTATTGTAGCTATAAATTGATGGAATATTCGCAAACTTATTACTCGCAAGGTTATTAGAACTGAAAGGGCTTTCATAAAAATTATTAATCAAATATAATATTAAATTACTTTTGCAATTAATTTTTCGATTTCAATACAATACAAAACTTAATTTATAACAAAATATCCATTTAAAACAATGCTATGCATTATGATTTTTGTTTATTCTTAAAAAGAGTATACAAAATATTAAAAAATTGTTACATTAAAAAGTTACCGCCCCTGTTCATAGACCAAATAGACCGAATCTCGTATAATGAGAATTTCAATCGCAGTCATTTTTAGCCCTCTTTGAGGGCTTTGATGCTGACCAACAGTTTTTCCATACGGCCCAGTAATCTATAGAGGTGTATGCAAAAAATTAGCCAGTTATACAATGAGTAAGTACCCTAAAATATGTGTAAAAATTACCCTGTTTTCCCCATAAAATACAAAGATTATATAGGGAAATACAACTGGTCAGTTTTGACCCCTTTACGAAGTTTTCCCAGATATGCCGAGTTTTTTGTGACACCCCAAGGCGTTCTACTGCCACCTCACAAAATATCAAGGGGGGTCGTCGGAGGAAATTGTTTTTCGTAATAGAGCTCATATAAAGAGAATTTCACTCGCGGTCACTTTTTAGCCCTTGTCGAGGGCTTTGAGTCGAATCGACAGTTTTTCCTAAAGGTCAAGCCATTCACCTAAGAGTATGCAAAAAATTAGCATGATATACTGAGTTTAAGTACCCTAAAGTCTGCGTTGAAATGACCCTCTGTTTTTCCCATAAAATACAAAGATTATATAGGGAAATACAACTGGTCAGTTTTGACCCCTTTACGAAGCTTTCCCAGATATGCCGAGTTTTTTGTGACACCCCAAGGCGTTCTCCTACCACCTCACAAAATATCAAGGGGGGTCGTCGGAGGAAATTTTTTTCGTAATATAGCCCATATAAGGCGCCGGTCAGTCGAGGTCAGTTTTGACCCCCTCTCCGTAGTCTTTTTTGCCGAACCGTCACGGGCCCTCGTGTTCTATCGCCCCAAGGCACCTTCGTGCCAAATTTGACGCGCCTGCGGCGCCGGGAAGTGCCCTATCGG
>NW_026733838.1:0-62500 GCF_028476545.2 Physella acuta | reverse complement strand
CTACCAACACTACCGCATGAAAATCTTACGTTAATCACTCAACACACTTCGGTGACCGCCCATGTGTAGAGGGGCACACTCGGGAGCCCCTGATTACACTAACGCAGAGGCGTCGCGTACGGCCCCTGGCTACAACTAACATAGGTGCCATAGTGCTCACAAAAAACCCAAAACGCCAAATAGCATCCGGAAACAATGATGCAGATTGAGTCGATCGCTTATTTGACACAAATCAACAGGATTTTTAACACGTAGAAAAAAAGAAATTTTGACGTGTTATAAACATCAGTGTGGCTGATGCAATTTGTTAGCGTTACTTATGGTGTATTATTGAAAGCTCGATCTCAATTTATGATTGGATCGTTTAAAAATAGATGCTTATTGCATCATTAGCAAAGTGATAAAACGGCACAGAAGGATTTCCTCGCGTAACAAAGTTATTTTTAGAAGTATGACTTTTATTTTTTATTTGATTTGCCCTTCTAAACTTAATTTTTTACGGAAATAGTTTTATTATTTAGAGAACTGTAGGCTTTGGAATTGTTTGGATTTTTTACGGACAAAAGGAAAAAAAAACAGTGTTAATAATGTAACCTCGGTTAATTTTCCTGATTATTAAAAAAAAAACCTATTACAGGACCCTCAGCAGCCCGCATGAGCCTTTTGGGTCCGAAACTAAATTTTTTTGTTTGCAGCCAGATCGCACCATACCCGGGCGCCGGCTGACATGTCTGATTCAATTTATTGAGCGACTGTAAAGGCCCATCTTATCTTTTGTCTACCGCACTGTTTAGAACGAACGTAGATGTAATTGCGCTCAAAGGAGAGCCCAGGGCGCCAAATTGATCCTGCAGGGGCGCCAGGGGAAGCGCCTAGTTCGATATAGTCAATGATTATTCTTGTCCATCGTGTCTTTAGTGTATAGCCTTCTTTTAATTAACGTAGACGCCATAGTGTTCGCAGGGGAGCCTGGGGCGCTTCGGATCGTGCAATCTATGGGGCGCCGACGATTGCGCCTGTTGAAGTTTTAACGCTGACTTCAATAGTACCCCTTACCCGCTATGCAGGGCGCATGATTAACAGATGCCACGTGCTAACATAGCCGCTCTGGAACTCTTGGCGCCAAATTGTGTATTAACAAAAATCGCATCCTCAGAGGCGCCACCCATATCATATTTTCATTATTTTGTTCACAGAAACCTTCTCGGGAGTATTCTCATCAACTCCCCAAAGTTTTATGATACTCGGATGATAGCTGTCGAACCAAATCTGACTTTTCTTTTTATATACCGTTCATGGAGAAAAATCGCACACTCCCATGGCTCCGCCCTTGCGAAATTATTTTTTTTTTCCGAACCCTTCCAGGTGGTGTTGAATTTGCCTACTAATTCGGTCAAAATTTTAATTAATTCATAAAAAATTAATTAGGCATCCAATTAAGTCAAATTGAATGTCACGATGCATTGTCTTCATGTCTTGACCCACGTACCAATTACGAACCGTGTCTGTCAGTTAAAAGTGCCTGCAATTTCGCACGGCCGTTTCGATATAGACAGACAGACAGACGACTGACGAGGAAGTGAGTTAAATAAAGATGGTAATAAAAGCTTGTAAAAATGAAAATCACAAGGTATAGCATTCGTTTGAATAGATATTGTGTTAGCACTTAAGTTACGTATTGAATTAAATCTAAAAATTAATGGACACCAGTGAGTTGACGAAAGTCCTTCCGTAATGTCGTAGACATGGAATACAAATTTGCTTTTTTAAATTTAGAACCGTAAAAATAATAAAAGATAAAATTTTATTAAAAACTTAAGCCTAAAATTAAATCAGAAATTTAATATTTTTAGAGTCAATGCTATACAAGTTGCAGATCCAGAGAACTTGAAAATAATTTGTTGAGTTTAAGGCTACATTTCTATTTATTTTCATCGCCATTACACGTGAAAACCAAATTGTTTCAGCTTTTTTTAGTTACCGAAAATATTAAAAACATCAAATACATCCAAACTTTAGTAAAGTCCAAAACAAAAAACCCAGACAGACAGGATTTTATAACCATATTAATTGTAACTACGCCGTTCATGATTTTTAAATTAATTTATGGACCTCTCAAATACCTTTGAGACTTTTCTCGCTGGCGTCCATTGCAAAAGTTAATTTAATATAATATTTGATTTATTCTATTAAGGAAGCCGTTGCAGTTCTAATAACCTTGCGAGTTATAGTTTTGCGAATATTCCATTAAGGTTTCCATGACATACAATTACTCAGACTGTTTAAACTTGGGCCCTAAGCATTCCACATAACAGCCAATCACCAAATAATTAATCATTCAAATTCTCAAAAGGTTTTTGAAAACCTAAGCGAAGTTAGACAGTATGCCTAGTTATGTTATATTAACAACATATTTTGCTTTAAGATTTCTGTTTATATTGATATAATTTGATCCTTTTTTAATTTGTCTACACTTCCTGATACAATATTTATTGGTTTCCTTGGCAGTAATTCATCACTGTTATGACAATTGGAGGCTTGTTTTTACCTATTTGTCAAAGAAATATAAATGTTGACAAGGAAGTCTTATGTCTAACTCAATTCTTTTGTGCGTGTTAACCTATTTTATCAGTTTGTCGGGATCTGCAGATAACACTGTGCCGGAGACATATTCACAGACAGATAACAATGTAATGGAAAATACAGTCGAATACTTCCTGATACAAGAGTTGTCAAAGCCTGATAACCTAGTTAGGTCAAAATTGAGTGTACAATCCACCTAAGAGCTTTATTTGACATAAACTTTGACATGGAAATCTTATGTCCAGCTCAATTCTTTTGTGTGGGTTGGCGTATATTATCAGTATCACACGATCTACAGCAAACATTGTGCAAAAGACATATCCATACAGCAATAACACTGTTATCGAAAATACAGTCGAATCGAATACTTCCTGCTTTAAGAGTTGTCATAGCCTGATAACGTAGTTAGTTTAAAATTGAATGTACATTTCACCTAAGAGCTTCATTTGACATGTTTACTTTTAAAAACAAACGTAAGATAATGTTCAATTTGTATTGAGCTATTCAGCCTTGATTGGACAGATCCAGGGGAACTTGTAGACGTAACACTAGGCCAATAAATTTGTTTATGATTGACCCTGCTGAAAAATATACAATGCATAATAAAGCCTATAATGTAAAAAAAAAAGCCGAAAAACGAGTAAATTTTATAAGGCCTACATTGATTTTTTAAGATTTGTTGAGAGATAAAATACTAACCTTTGCGGCATTCAGACAAACGCAGATCCGTGTATGCTGAATACACTTAAGTTTTTTAAATTATTTTTTTTATTAAAGACAATTAAATCTTGAGACATTTTGTTAAGTACTTTCGGGTCAAATCCGGGTATTTAAAGGTTTATGTTGTAATATATAGAGTTAATGTCAACCTACGAGTGTACTAAATTAATTTACATTACAAGTAGTCTTTTTGGGAACAATAATTGACAACAGTCTTTCACGAATTGATCCCCCGGCAAGAATGGGAAAAACCCGTTTTCTTCCAACTCATCATGCATCTTAGAAGAGATTTTCGCGGCCAGGCTTCAGTAAAGCGGAGATCTAGAAATTTGAGCTAGACCATTCTATAAATATAGAGACCTGTCTGAGATAGATGTTGCAGATATAATGGTTATGAATAATAAATATATAATATTTTTATCGTCCCTTAGTTTCGAACCTGTTTAATTAATTTTAATGACTAATTAAACATCTAATTAAATTAAAACATAGATAGACTTGTATTGTCATAGAAGTGGAACGTTTCTGGAAATTTTGAACGAAATCGCTGCATTAGAAGTGGGTCAAAATAGAATTACAAGATTTGCCACAAGCCCACAAAAAAAAAAAAAAAAAAAAAAAAAAACACGTAGCAAACTAAAAACTTTAAAAAAGGAGCGTCTGGCGACAGCGGAGAAACTCTTCGGTGTAGCAATTTAGTTTATTTTAGCCCCTTTTAATGATTTATTGGGAAGACAACGATACGTTCCCATTACTCTATTCACAGTGGATATGGTATGCTGTAAGCCTTGTTTCAGTACTGCTGTGAGTTAATTAACTCCCTATTACATATTATTATTATTAGGATTTCAAATTTAATTAATGTCTAGTGAAGTACGCTTTCTATTGTTGATGTGCCCTATCCCAAATTCTCTTTTTTTTTTAAATTCCATTAGTGTAGTGCGTTTAAACTATTATAAAGTGTTTTTTAAATATTTGTTTTATTAAACATTAAGGTAAAAAAGTATATATATATATATATATATATATATATATATATATATATATATGCGAATAGCGTTTTCAAGAAACGTCACAGTATATTAAAGAATTATTTAATTCGGTCAGGTTGACACCTATAACGTACTAATTTTCAAAAGGCGAGTTTCCTAATAGTGCCTTGTAGTTTTTTCTTGGTTGGACAAAGGCTATGGAAGCAAATCCAAAAAGAAAAGCAGGCTGAAATCGGTGTCAATGGCCTCAATGGCGCACAACCAGTTGACACGTATCCTTAATTGCGATGGAGGCGTGGTCGAATCGGCAAAAGCTCATGGTTGATAAATTCGAAAAAGTCTCGAGTTAAAACCCTCTTGCAGATAAGGCTCGATCCCTTCCAACACTAAAAATTAAGAACGAAGAAGAAGAAGAAGTTATAGTTTTGAAATTTTAGATGTACTAAAACTAAAGTATTTTAACCAATTTTTAAACAAATTTTAAGGGTAATATTAGTAATAAGTTTTGTCGCAGTACGTACGAATGTATGTATGTTCTGTTTAGTTGGCTGCAGAGACTGAAAGCAATGGTTCTGGCAAACAGTTGTGGGCACTGATGTCGTTTCAGGAGGACTTGATGATCGTTAAATGCGGTGGGTGTAATTTTAGTGTTCCTATGTGGACGACAAATCGTCTTATCTACAACATTTTACTTTACCATTTATCGAATGTTAAAAATATTTGAGGAAGTCTGCTATAAATTATTTCGTTTAAATATATTAATACTTTTAATACTGCAAGTTTTTATGTTTATTATTAGGCAAATGTGTATTCCATTCTGTTTAAAACATTGTTTCTTTTTCTATCTAGCAAATGTCTAGCATATGTTTTGTAGGCCTACTTATCAATATTTTATACAAATCCCATGAGTCTATTGATAAGCTGGTGATTCGGCGAGATTTACAGATTACGCAAAAGATTGTAAATGTTATAATCACAGTTGAGGAATAACTCAATGTAAAATAACATTCCCAGCCAAAATTTATGAACAATAACTCTGAAGGTAAATATAACTCATACACGCACGCATGCGCGCACACACACACACGTATATATATATATATATATATATATATATATATATATATATATATATATATATATATATATATATATATATATTCTTGTGTGTATGTGTGTATGCGGTAGGATATATTTCTTATTATAATAAGCATATTAAATAGCCGAATCAGTATTTTGGTAATACTTTACTTTCCATAAATAACCTAAAGTAGGCGTAATTTTATTACTTCATTTGCTCTGATTTAGTGTAAAACCGTTACAACTGTAATTCGAAAATATTTATTTAGCTAATGTGTTAAACAGGATGGCGACAAAGATCAGTATAATTTTTGTTGTGTGGCTGTTCATTGGAAATGTGCTGTCATTCTTTATGGAGTCGCGCGATTATAATAAACGCTTGTTAAACAGAGTACAATCGGATGAATCAGTAAGTATTTTTAAAAGTCCTCTTCGTTCTCTTTACATTTTTAGGAACTTTATTTTTTACACGGACTCATAATGGTTTACACATTTAGACGTTCGTGTAATACTTATGTTAAATGACATGGACAGTTTTGCTAAATACAAACCAAATTTACCAACAACGCTGGCTGATAATTTCCTGTTGCCGGAAATACAAAAATAACATTGTGATGAAAATGTTCAGACCTAACTAAAATACAATAAGTGTTGCAATTTTTTTAATTTTTGAAATATTTAAATTTTAACAGTGGTACTGTTTTGCCTCTAAAGATATTCCATTAAAAAGCTCTGCGAAATTATTTCAAAATATTAAGCTATATATTTTGAAAAAAAAAGTCATGAAAGAGCAATGTATTCATTCAATGTGTTCTAATGAATAAAAGGTTATCTTCTCAGTTACCACTATTATTTCATTACTAGGTAAATAACCCGTTGAGGGAGAAATACAATTGGCGCTGGGCTGAAAAAGTCTTTTTTTTCTAAACCGAAACCAAAAGCACCAAATGGATTTTTATCCGGAATCGGCATTTTAACCAGATATAACCTTGATCTACAAGTAGTTATTGCACATTCATACTAAATATTGTCTTAGTCATACCCCTAAACCTTGCACCTCGCACCTTAGCTCAAATACAAAAGTCGCATGCATAATGTCTTTCTGTCCGTATGTCTGTTTGTGTTTATATGTGTCTGTGAACACGATAACTTGAGTACCGTTACAGCTAGGTTTATGACATTTTATATATAAGTAGTATATCAAATTTGTTGCTCTTTGTTAACTTTTCAGCAATTTCCAATAACCGGAAGTGGAACTTTTTCTACCTATACGTTCCTTTGTTCCAAATACATATATGACTTGCAAAAAAAAAACAACAACAAAAAAAACCCACTTATTTTAAAAGTTGGTTTTGATTTTTGTGTCTACCTTAGCGTTTGTGTTTGAGTTTATGTTTGCGTTTGTGTTTGTTGTGTTTGTGATTAGGTTTGCTTTTCTGTTTTCTTTTGTTTTAGTGTTAGTGTTTGCGTTTGCGTTACGATAGCGTTTGTGAATGTGTTTTAGGTGGCATTTTTGTTTGTTTTTGTTTTTGGGTTTTGCTTTGCTTTTGCGTTTGTATTTATATTTGTGTTTATATTTCTGTTTGCGTTTGTTCTTGCTTTTTGGTTTTGGTTGGTTGTGGTTAGGGTGAATCCGAAAAGTAATATATTTCCTAAACTCGGGCAATGCTGCGTATATGCTGCTTACTAAGCACACCAGCCATGGCCTTTGAAGATTGGTTTTTCAAAGTGGCAAATGCAGTGCCTGGCCAGACGGCTAGTACAGACTAAAGGTAGACCCTTGTTCTACAATCTATACGCGTTTTCTTCTTTTGGCTGCTAAATCTCAATCATGCAATTTGTGCTTCGTTGAGTCTTTTTTTTCGGGGGACGGAGGGGGCAATGAATTTTGTTTTGAGGGGGGTATGGGGGGGGAGGGGCGGATGAATTTCTTTGGAGGAGTGGGGGATGACACTGGTAAAAGTATATATTATATTTTTTACATAAATTGTATTTCATCCTGGGCGTGGTTGTAGACGTTCTTCAGACGTCATCGATACTCTATAATAAAAACATTAATATTACCGCCTAATTTATTGATCTAAGCTTAAAAAGGGGTCTGCATATAGAGTATTTTTCGGGAATCGCTTTTAATGACGAAATACAATTTATAAAGAACATATGTACTTTTACTCGTGTCAGCCCCACCCTTGCCCTGGAGAATTCAATCCAAAATTGCATGTCCCTCCCCCCCCCCCCCCTTCGGAGAAAAAAAAGACTGAAAGAAACACAATCTGCATGATTGATGTTTAGCGGTCAAAAGTAGAAAAATGGTCGATATTATAGAAGTAGGCTCTACCTTTAGACCGTATGATCTGCAAATGCGACTATTGTTTCTTTCAGCTTTTTTTTCTCCCAGGTAGGGGAAGTGGCTCTTAAAAATTTTGAAAGGTGGGGGGGGGGGGGGGCGATGGATAAAGTTTTCCGTGGAGAGTGGCGGACAATTGTCAAAGTATATTTTCTATATAAATCCTATTTCGTTATAGGGGTGGTAAACTTTCGTTGGGGCTCCGCCAACTCCCCCCCCCCCTCCTTTCCGCCGAAGAGTTGCCTGAAAGAATTCCTGAATGCGACTTTTGTCAACTTTGAGCTTAGGTGAAAGGTTAAGGGGTAATGACTAAAACTATATTTAGTATGAATGTGCAGTAACTACGTGTAAATCAAGGTTAAATCCGGTTAAAATGCCGATTCAGGATAAAATCCGTTTTCAATGACTTTTCTAAACTGTTAAATTTGAAGTTAAGGTGGTGATTTTGTTTTTGGTTTCGGTTTAGAGAAAAATACAACACTATCACCCTAGTGCCCGTTGTATTTCTCCATCAACGGGCCATTTATCTAGCGTTAAATATATTTATGCTCATAATTATTACTGACAAATTTGACGTAAGAATGACAAATATTTTTTTGTTTGTATGTAAAGGTTTTTTTATTTTCAATTGTCAGAGTAAGGGGCTATTACCCCCTCAACCTACATTAAAAAGGAAAAAAATGTCAATGGATAATATATTAATATATTTACCTTTAATTTTTGGAAGGTCAATACGTTTATTAAAAAAGAATAGTTTTACAATTAACTATTTAAAACAAACTGTTCGACAGTATACATTATAACTTTCGTTTCTTATACCTATATTCATTTTCGCCGCAATCAAATTATTGGAATTAACATTTTGCTAATAATAACATGTTAATTTATTTGTGTTTCTTCTAAGAAATCGGTATTTTTTTTAATATGTACATTTTTTTTAAAGACAGTTTGCCAAGTTCCATCAGTAATGGATCTTTCAAAATGTTATGATTCTAAAGGCTTCAGCATTACCAAAAGGAATCTAAACAATAATAGAAAAGTAACAAGTGGAAGTTATTGTATCATTCAAAATATATTGAAACGAGAACAGGTCTTCACTTGTACAAATGGAACTTGGAACAAAAGAGGTACTTACGTTCCACCGAATAACGCAATTAAGGAATATTAAGACGACTCGCTAAAAACTTAAAACACCAATGAAACTGATGAACTCTACACCTTTTTTCGAAATGTCCAAAGGCGAACTATTCTGTTAAACGTAAAGGAATATCTGTTGGAAAAAAAATATTTATGATTCAACTGATTGAACAATCGCAACATAAAATTTCGTTCGATGTTCCTGTTTTATATATTTAATTTGCCTTCAAATATCGATTGGGATTTTAAAAATACTGAAACAAAAATAAGCATTTCTATTAGCAAATATGAAAATTGTAAAGAGCAAACTTGAAGCTTTTGCTTTTGGTTAATTTTTCGTTTCGGGAAATTATAGTATTCGAACTGCCTTAGCACATATATTTTTAATTGATAGGCATTATATAAAAGTTTTTGGTTGGCTTTTAAATTTAAATCAAACGTAAATTGTTAAGACTGATTACATAGATAAAACAACAGCAGAAAAAAAAGGTCAAATAGATAGCCTTTTTAAGTAATAACACTATTAAAATCGTCTAAATTAGCAGAAAATAAATTAAAAAATATATGAAAATATTATATTAAATATTAATTGTACGTGATTTATTTTATAACTTAGTTTTATATGTTAGTTCGCTTGTTTTTTTTTGTGTTAAAAAGAAAATGAATGACCAGTATATTTATCGTATATTTTTTACATTTGAAATCATCTCAGTAAAACGGTGCTCAAACTACACTGCTATACCAAATTCTATCACCACTTGTTCCCATGGCAACGCTTATGGCTCCGTATGCACAACAACGTGTAACCAGGGTTACGAGATAGAATCAGCGACAACACAGACGTGTTTAGAAGATCAGACATGGAGCGGTGTAACGCCGGTTTGTAAACGTAAGTAATACACATTACTTTGTGCTGGGTAAGTAACATCTAAGCTGTAATATTGAATTGGCTATTATTTAACATTGGCTTCGTAGAAAATTGTTTTTGCAATAAACTTAAATTTGGAACACATAGATTTTCACTTTTGAAAAATCTATGCTCTGTTTTTCAGTTATAATCCAATTTATTTTTACAGAAGTTTTCAAATTAGCGATGATATCAGGATCAAGAAAAAAACGTTTTTTTGTGGATACTGTTGTTGACGTCATAAGCAGTTTATTCCCATCAGGAAGCTGTACGTTATTTAAGTGCCAAAAAATATTATTTTAATAATGATAAGAAAATTATTTGTTTTTAGCGTAACTCGAGGTTGATTTTAGCTGGAATAAAAAAATCACATTATTTTCATTGTTAACTTCCGTTACCTTTCTTAAGTTATATATATATATATATATATATATATATATATATATATATATATATATATATATATATATATATATATTTACTCAGCACATCATTCGAATAAGTCACCTACTATATCATGTCCGGTAATTGAGACCACATACTACACTGACAGATCGGAGAATTCTAGATATGTAACTTGGAACTCAGCGACTGCGCACGATCCCGAAGATGGAAATATTAGGTATTTGTTTTCCAAATTACAAAATATTATGATTGTACTGATTAAACATTCTACCAGATTGTTTAACAAGCGAAATGAATAATTAGCGTATGGTATTTGCAGTTGTAATGTAGGTGTGGGCAGTGGCGTTAATAGGTCGGGTATAACCCGGTGCGGCATTTCGTTGTGTCAACCCCCAAGAAACAAAGTTTATAGATATCAATCGATATATATATATATATATATATATATATATATATATATATATATATATATATATATATATATATATATATATATATATATATTAAAAACATTACTTGTGTGTTTAGTAATCATCATATACCCGGCATTGCCCACCCTAACCACAACCAACCAAAACCAAAACAACAAAACAATTAGAAATACAAACGAAAACAAAAACCTAACATCAAACCCAACGACAACCACAAACATAAATAAAAACACAAAGAAGAAACAAACAAAAAAGCAAACGAAAACAAAAACCTAACAACAAACCCAACCTCAACCACAAACACCAATACAAACACAAAGAAAAAAACAATCGAAAAAGCAAACGAAAACAAACCAAATCCAAACGCAAAACCAACCACAAACACAAATACAAACACAAAACGAAAGAAAAAAACACAATCGAAAACGAAAAAGAAAGAACAAAAACGAACCAAATCAAAACGCAAACACAACCACTAACGCAAACCCAACCTAAACACAAAGAAAACACTAACCTGAACATAAACGCAAAGTGCTCACAGTCTAGCCCGGGGCGCCAAATCGCACCATGCTGTGGCGTTGGCGGAATTGCCTGTTTCAGTTTAATAAACGACTTTAGTACACCAACTTATTCATAGTCTTTTACACTCACTTAAACGAACGTAGGCGCCAAACCGAACACGGGAGGCCCGGGGTCCCAAATAGCACCCTGTCTGGGCGCCAGAGGACGCCCGGATACGATTCACTTAAAGACTATAATAACCTTTCTTATCCATAGTCAATTGCACTGTTTAAAGCGAAATCATGAACCATAGTGCTCACAGGTTAGCCCAGGGCGCAAACTCGAACCCTGCTGGGGCGCCGGCGGACGCGCCTGTTTCATTTTAGTGAACAATTATAATACTCCAAGCTTATCCGTAAACGGAAAGAAATAAACATTTAGGACATGAAGGACCTGGCTTTCTAACTGTTATTGATTAAAAATAATCAGAAGAAAACAGTACGTTCAGTGTATGGAATAAAGAAAATGCAGTATTAAAAATACCAATAACACTGCGCTTAATCAATCCCCGCTAATTATATAATTATTATTTTCCTAACACCAAAACAAAGTAATAAAAAGTACATTCTTTCTCCCCCCGATTTAATGGGTTTTTTTTAATGGAAGTAACTGTGTTTTCCAATTCAAGGGACATTATGAGAACTACAGGACAAAATGCAAATACATTTCAGACACTATTTTAGAAATTGTATAAACGTTGATACAATTTAAAAAAAAAAATTATGTAATGTTCATAATTGAAAATTATTATTGTAAGTATATAAAATTAAAATTGTTTTTAAAGACTTTCAATAGTAATTTTTTAACTCATAAATTTAGACCATGATCACTTTAATAATCTAACACTTGCATCCATCGACGTATCTTTTTTTTTTTCATTTTTTCTATTTCTTTGTAATCCACGACAAACATTTTACATACACACATACAGAATTGAATTTTATATATTATACTAGCCGTCCCGGCCAGGCCCTGCTCTGGCTTCTGTGAAAAACATTTCTGTTAAAGACCATTACCTGTGTGTTTAGTAATCATCATAAACCCGGCATTGCCCACCTAAACCACAACCAACCAAAACAACAAAACGCAAACATAACGCTAACACAATTATAAATACAAACGAAAACAAAAACCTAACATTAAACCCAACCACAACCACAAACACCAATACAAACACAAAGAAAAAACAAACAAAAAAGCTAACGAAAACAAAAACCTAACAACAAACCCAACCACAAACACCAATACCAACAAAAAAAACAACGAAAAAGCAAACGAAAACAAACCAAATCCAAACGCAAAACCAACCAAAAACACAAATACAAACCCAAACAAAAAAACACAAACAAAAACGAAAAAAGAAAGAACAAAAACGAACCAAATCAAAACGCAACCACTAACGCAAACCCACCTAAACACAAAGAAAACACTAACGCGAACATAAACGCCCGGGGCGGAATCACCTGTTTTAGCTTAATGAACGACTATAGTACCCCAACTTATTCATAGTCTTTTGCACTCACTTAAACGAACGCGCCTGTTTCAATTTAATGAACAATTTTAATACTCCAAGCTTATCCGTAAAATACCTACAACATTTGCACTTGATCAATCCCCGCTAATTATGTAATTATTTTTTTTTCCCAACACCAAAATAAAGTAATAAAAGTAAATTCTTTTCCACTAAATGCAATGGTTTTATAAAGGGAAGTAATTGTGTTTTCCTAATTTATCAAAGGGAATTAAGTGCTATAGGACTAAATAAAGACATAATTAGAATTTTTGTAAAAGATGATATTTTTTTAAAACTTGTGTTTAATGAACATGCCGACAATTATTAATATAATTTGAAAAATGAAAATTATTTCCCAACACTTTCAATGGTAATTTTTTAACTCATAAATTTAGACAAATGCGCACGATAATTGTCTAACACTTAAATCCATCCAAGACCAACGACAAACATATGTATTTTTACATACAGAACTGAGCTTTATATATTAGATTTATATATATGGTGGATTAGAAATGGAAATATTTAATTGATCAGGAAAAAAGCACACAAAATAAATTATGTTAATTTGTTATCGATCGTCTGCAACCGTATTCACAGGCTCCAAAAAATGGATTTTTACGTCATCTATCTATCTATTTATCTATCTATCAATATACTACTAAAACTCAAGTTTGTTTACATGTTTGTATATTTATGTTTGTCTGAGAAAATCTACACTATGTGTATAGCTATAAAATACGTATTTATGTATATAATAATGTTCGTTTTTACCTAACTGTTAATCTAACATTTATTTAAAGACGTTTATTAATGTATTGATGTATTCATTGGTAGAAACACCATTATGATAGATGTTTAGTAAAGGTTTGCAGTAGATAATATAGTGACCCTCGCTGTTTTAAAATAATTTAAAGAAAATCATTTCTTTTCTTATTAGTGCGGTTTTATTAAAGCTAGTTAAGTATGTAAAGTATATAACGGACAGGTTGAGAGAGAGAGAGAGAGTGATAGCGTTTATAGGCTTTTATATTTTAGTTACAAATCCAAAGGCGTACAGGAGATGGGGGAAGGGACGATTACTGGCGGTTAACTAAATGTGCTTACCTATGCCATTTTTTATGCGTTTTCAAATAAACAAAATATTTCAGCGTTATCAAAACAGCAGGCCCAACACCTGGAACTACTCTCGCCGAGGGCCAGTACACAGTCACTTACACGGCGAAAGACAGTGAGGGCGTTCAAGTTACATGTTCGTTTTCATTCACTGTCGTAGGTATGCTATCTGTTAATCAATACGAATATTGTATAGGAGAAAATATGTTTTTAAGGGTTTAAGGGTTCGGTCGCATATTCGAACAGGTGTATGATTATTTGAAATCTCGTATTGCTAAATTGAATTTGGGCGTCTAAGGTTGTATAGATCAGACTTAATTAAGTAGTTATTTGTATCGGCAATACGGGAGCAGCTTTCATTATTATTTTGATCGAAGAATATGTAGAGTTACAAAGAGATGTATGGATATATATATATATATATATATATATATATATATATATATATATATATATATATATATATATATATATATATATATATATATAATCAGTACGCAGGTGTTCAAAGGACTTCACAAGCACTAGCAATGGCATCGTGTTGTGTCAACCGACCGATTACCCCAATATTTATGGCAGCGAATGCTTCTACGTCTGTAATGATGGCTATGAACTGGTGGGTGTTTCACGATTAGAGTGTGGCATCAATCAGGATTGGAGTGCTTCCAAACCTGCATGCATGGGTAAGAACAATAATTTTTACTTGCACAAATTCTATGCCTTTTACTGCTAAAACCTGATTTAAATAACGGGCAATATTCTGCTCACTTTCTGAAAATTAATAATTTCATAATGATGCTCACGTCTTTTCTTTTTACTTTCTTGTATATACGAAGTATAGAGAAAGTCTTGTAATCGTGCAAAAAAAAATTCATATATAAGTATTTTATCAAAATCGTAGATCTTGATCAACTTTTAAGGGATTTCCGATAACCGGAAGTGGTACTTTTTCTACTTTGAATTTTTCAAAAGCCTATAACTTGAGTACTATTTCAGATAGATAAATGCAATTTCACATGTAAGTAAAAGATATAATTTTCTACTACCTGTCAAATTTTGAGTAATTTCCGTTTACCGGAAGTACTAATTTACGCTATTTCCGATTTCTCAAAAAACCCATTTAAATTTATAAAGTACTAATAATATTGCGCACTATCATGCACATTTTTTGTTTTGGCGTTCGCTTGGTGCGTAATCCTTTTTTATGAGATTCTATTCTATTTTTAAAAGTTTAAGTATTTAAAAATCATGTCTATATTCCAAGTTATATAAGAATATTCGAGAAAGTTTAGGGGAGATCACTCCCGGTTTATTTAATTTAATTTTTTAATTTTTTTAAAAATCTTATTTTCAAAATACTATGAATTATGTTGTAGGCCTAATTGGAAGACGATTGATGGCAGTGTAATGTTCGGCCGTAGTCTATATCTTGGGATAATTAACTTAGTAGCTTATTGAAAAATTAAACTAATTTAAAATATTTTTATGATTTTTAGATATGCTCTTTACTCTGGTGTGTTCACAATTTTTTTTTTTACTTGTATGTATAAAATTCAAAAATCTCACCTGACTTAGCTATATCATGTGGAAGCCCACCTAGCGTACCAAACGGCAATTTAAACTGTACGGCTAACACTTATTCATCCACTTGCGTGTTATCGTGCTCTGATGGGTATCAAGTAGATGCTGATTTCACAGTCCGATGCCAGGCCAATAAAAACTGGACTACACCTGGGAAATGTTTAGGTATAAGATGATAGCAATAGCAATGATTAATTATTTAAATTTAAATAAACAAAGGGTATAACATAACACTTAGATTAAAGGTATACGGTCTAACAATTTTCTTAAATTTTGTCCTATAAGTTTGGCTTTGGAGACTAGTGCAAATTTTGCTAATATCTCTGATGGTGGTCGATTCTAATATTTCGAAAACAAAATGCTGGTATTTAGAATTAATTATATGAACTTAAACCTTATAAAGAATAAGTAGCATGCGATAGTCTCTAATGTATTTTACTTCACTTTGTTACAAATTAAATTTATTATTAAAACCAATTTATTCATGTGTTTTTCTTATGTTGAAGTGGTGGGGTTGGGAGGATTATGTTATATAATATGAAGCTCAGAGTCTAGTGAATTATCTTACAGCGGTTGTTGAGGTAAAGCGCTTCAAAAAATGTACGTATTTGTGTTAGTTCAATCTAATTACAACTAGTTAAAAATATTTACCTAATATTTTTTTAAAATGTTGTCATGTTTAATGTAGATGTTGAGCCGCCTACAATCAACTGTCTACCAAACATTCACGTCCACGCTGGGCCCATGTTATCTGAAGTCAATGTTAGTTTACCCCTACCAAACACAACCGACAACTCTGGTGCCGATCTGGTGATTTCCAGTGATCTTCAGCCAGGTTCTTTGTTTGCTGTTGGCGACACACCCGTTATATACACAGCCATTGATGATGCCAACAATATTGGAAGGTGTGTCACATTGGTCAGTGTTACAGGTCAGTTTAATATTTGTTACCTATTTGTTTTAACTCTCTGTGTTTATCTGGTAATTAACATAACATTATAATAACAAAATAAAAGGTAGAGCGCTGAACAACTATTCTAAAATACGTATGATACGGACTTTAATATAGCCGACTCTGATTAATACCAAACTCTCTTTAGGGAAAATTAAGACGGATGAGCAAAACTAACGTCACTAACTGTTCATATGCCGTGAAATAAAATTGGTGAACGCCTTTTCATTTGTCAAAATGTCCGAAAGACAAACTTTTCTGTTTTACATAAATTAATATCTTTTTGAAACATAAATTATTTTTTACTCAACAGAATGAGAATAAACAAGCGTAACATTAAAGCTAGTTTATATGGAAGTTTTATGTTTGTATTCTATTTTAAATTTGGATTTAAAAAAAATTATATAACTAAAATCCGCAATTCGACCTGAAACTGGAACATTTTGCTTTTGGTTGATTTTTTGTCTCGTGAAATCATTAATATTGTAACTACTTTAGCGTATATTTTAAATTACCAAGCATTATATGAATGTTTTGAGTTGGATTTTTAAAAATTAAAAAACTAGTTTGCCTATTTAAGTTATAACAGTATTTATTTAAATTGTCAATATAAACATTAAATTTAAAACATAATTTGAAAACATTATATTAAATACTCATTGTGATTTATTTTTTATAACACTTGTTTTTAGTAATCTTTTTCTTTGAATTTTTGAAATAGAAAATGAATAAATTGTTTAAAACATTTTAAATCATCTTAGTAAAACGGTGCTCAAACTACACTGCTATACCGAATTCTATCACCACTTGTTCCCATGGCAACGCTTATGGCTCCGTATGCACAACAACGTGTAACCAAGGTTACGAGATAGAATCAGCGACAACACAGACGTGTTTAGAAGATCAGACATGGAGCGGTGTAACGCCGGTTTGTAAACGTAAGTAATACGCAATACTTTGTGCTGGCTAAGTAACATCTAAGTTATAAAACTGAATTGGCTATTGTTAAACACGAGATAAATGGCCCGTTGAGGGAGAAAAACAACGGGCGCTAGTTTGATAGTGTTGTCTATTTCTCTATATCAAAACCAAAATCACCACCTCAACTTCAAATTTAACCGGAAACGAAATTGTCATTGAAAACGGATTTGTATCCAGAATCGTATTTATGCTTGATCTACACGTAGTTACTGCACATTTGTACTAAGTATAGTCGTAGTCATACCCCTCAACCATGCACCTAAGCTCAATTATGACAAAAGTCGCATTTGGAATGTATGTAGAAATATACTTTTACCAGTGTCCGCCCCCTCCTCAGAATTTTTAGTATTTCTTAAAAAGTTAAAATATAAAATAAGCTCTAAATGTTTTGTGTTCTAGCAAGGGTTTGCGGTGCTCTGCCAGTGGTCGCCAACGGGAACCTAGTGTGCCCCAACGGACAAACTTTTCAATCGATCTGCCATCTTAACTGTGGCCCAGGCTTCAAGGCCCTAACCCCTTTAACCGTTACATGTGACATCAGCATACAATGGACCCCACCAGGGACATGTCTAGGTATACAGAACTGTTTGTGAAGATTTAATTGAAACAGAAACGTTTTTGTCATAATATTTAATGAACGATTTAGGATCTGATCACGCTATACAAATATCTAAATTGTTTTATATAACATAGGTTCTTTAACAGAATTTTAAAATGACGTATCTTAATAAATCGTTTTAAAAACTTGACTAGAATACAAGGATACTACATTACATAATAAAAATAGGGATCTTTAACCAAAGCAGTATAAATCGATATCGGTAAACTATATATATATATATATATATATATATATATATATATATATATATATATATATATATATATATATATATAAATATATATATGTATATAGTATTTATATTATATAGTATTTATATTATTTATATATACATATATATATATATATATATATATATATATATATATATATATATATATATATATATATATATATATATATATACATCCAGCTTTAATGTTTAATGAGTGTTGTATAAAAACAATATCCTAACACAACTTGCACAACTCACTAAAATATAAAACCAGAACTAACATTGCAGATATTGAACCGCCCGTTTTCCCCAACGGATGCCAAGCTGACTTTGAAGTGTTTGCCGCCAAACTTGGAGAAAACACGCACGTTACATATCAGTACCCTAACGTAACAGACAACTCAGGTTTAAGCGTCATACTAGTCAGCGCTCCTCCATCTGGTTCAAGTTTTAACAATGGCACCACAACAGTAAACATCACAGCTAAAGACGAGACAGGAAACTTGGCATCGTGTACCTTTGATATCATTGTGAAGAGTAAGTCCAATACTTACATTATTTGTCTGAACAAAAATATTGATAAAAATCGTTATGTATGTAGATTTTTTTTCGCATCGATTAAAAAAAATTAATTACAAATCTCTGTCGTGGCTAGGTAAATCATGCCCAACCCCTCATCTCGATAACACAGAGACCATCGTCTACAACTGTACAAGAGGATACGTGTATGGGGCGGAGTGTACGTTGTCGTGTTCTAAAGGAACGCCGGTCATTGGGTCACCAAAAATTACGTGTGATGTAGAAGGATCTCAAACTGATGTCCAATGGGTTTGGTCAGGAAATAGTAAACCCCACTGTATATGTAGGTTATTTATGTATTTACGTCAATGCTTTTATCATTCACTAATAGTCTATTGATTTACTGATAAGTTATATTTCTATTATATGTAACGTATTTATAATTGGATTGTGTGACTGTAATACGTGGTAGGCAATTGAATTCATTAGTTATTTATTTAATAACTGATTTTTAAAATATTAGCTTTAATATAATTATTAAGATACATTACATTTTTATGATAAAGATTGGACATGCAATTCAATGAATACTTGAATATTCCATACAATTTAGCACATGCTTGTAGCGTTCTGCCCATCCCAGCGAACGGTGCCATGAGCTGTGAGAAGTTGAGTCCAGCCGGTGAAGTCTGTGCCATCATGTGCAGCACAAACTTCACTTACCCGGCCTCAGCGCCGGAGCAGTACATCTGTTTCCCGTCTAACGGGCTCTGGAGCCCGTACTCATTTGTGCCAGACTGTAATGGTTAGTATGGAGTGTGTGACTTAAGTACATATGTAGGTGGTTTCAGATAGTTTTTAACTATTATAACAATAACAAAGCTAATAAAAAACACAAAAACCACATTTTAAAAATTATTTTCTAAACTTTGATGTTTTTGTTTTATAGAACAATTTGACATTACGCTATTTCCAAATTGTGTCTACTTATAGTATGCTATAATACGAAATCCTTAAATTCGTAATGCTAGCTTATTTTATTTTGGAAGCTATTGTGGGAAAACAATGTCTAAAACTATTATATCATTGCGGCATAGTTCGTATTGAACCTGGAGTGCTCATCACAAAACCAAGCGCCCATTTTTATTCTGGAACTTGCAAGAGTAACAGCAGTGAGATTGAGGAGAATTTCAATCAAATAATGTCCAGTCTGGGTCTACAGGATGCTTGTGATAACCAGTGCACAATCAATAAAGTTGAAGTCACTTGCGGTTCTGTGACAAATGCCAGAAGGAAAAAGCGAGCACGGATGCCATATGAATACACGGTACACTGTTATGTTAAAATATTCGCGTCAAGCCAAAGTAAGATTTCAGTTCTAGGTTTTACCATAATCATTTTTGCTTCTAAAATGCATCGTATAGTATAGTATTTTATATTAAAAAAAAAAAACATGAATTATTAAAATGAAAATCAATTTCTTGAGGTATATCTACGTTCTCGCGATTGAAAAAATGATCTCCAGTGTAAACTTCTTTGCAGTATTATCGAAAACTTGCCAGAATACATTTCTTTCTAAATATGACATATACCAGTTGAATGATCATATCCATTATTTAATTTATTGTATAAACTTTTTTTACTATGTGATTACTTTTAGATCTCACCTGTTATTTCATTTGGTAAACTGAATGCCACATCACCTGTCAGCTACTTTAATCATCTGGTCAATTCTGTGAGTGAGCATTTGATGAACTTGTCTCTCGCTGGGAAATTTCAAATGCCCGGAATTGGAACATTCTACTCATTTAGCCGTGGTGGGAGAACATATTCATGTCAACCAGGCATGAAGTTCATTCCAAGAACAATGGCGTGCGGTGAGTTTTTGTTATTAGAGCCTCGTAAACTGTCATGGACTGTTGGTTCTAGGCTTACCTTTATTTCATTACAATCTTACAGATTAAACGGTAAATTTATGATTTTTTTCTATGGTTACAATATTTTACTTTAGTGTGTGATAAATGGATAGAGGGGAGTGGGTCAGAGGCGTAGCTAGGGGGGGGGGGCGGGGTGAGGACAGCACCGGGTGACACCATTTACGGGGGTGACACCAAGGCAAAAATAGCAAAATATATAGAGAAAAACTTGAGGGGGGGGTGCAAATCGAAAACTTGAGAGGGGGGTGCAAATCGAAAGTCTGAAGGGGGGTGGGTGCAAATCGAAAATTTGTCACCTCTGGGGGTGACACCATTTAGTGCCGCACCGGGTGACACCCGACCTCGCTACGCCACTGGAGTGGGTTACGAATCGAACACTCTCAATTGATGTAAAGGTAACCAAGAACAAATAAGCACAGTCGCAACCATATCTAAAAGTTTTACAAACTGAACTTAATTTCATGGTTGATTTTTATTTGTAATCTGTTCGTAACCAAATGCTAAGCACATAATTAGGTTGGGTAACTTCTACGTTGCTATTTTAGTTTAAGTTATGTAGTTGCTAATGTCATTTAAACCAAATGTGTATATTTAAGACTTAAATTTTTATGTACAAGAATATTAACAACTGGTTGCTACTACGGCAAAAATAATTAAATATTGCCTCAAAGTAATAATAACCAATATCTTTAAAACCTATAACTGATAACAAACTATCTTAAACGCACGTGGTGATTTTAATTGTTTAGATTTTTAAATTAACTACAACATAGTTTAAGTACTGCAACAATGTATAATTGAATTGAATTCTTACGCACCAAAGCTGGGTGTGGTCCAGGCCACATGTATAGCAACCTGACCAGCCGCTGTGTCGCCTGTTCATCAGGGACATACCAGGACAAGGACATATCTTTCAGCTGCAGCCCATGTCCTAGCGGCTCTTCCACCAAGCGCCCAATGTCAACGTCCTTGAACCAATGTGAAGGTATATCTTGTCATTTCCGCTTCTCAAAATTTTAAATTTTTAATTACACTTCAAATATTTTTCAAAGTTTTTACGAGGTTAAATTTATTTTGTAAGCTTGAAAATAACTTTCCAAACTTAATTTCTAATTAATCATCAATAGATATATGCAGACCTGGAACATTCTCAGCCTCAGGGATTCAGCCTTGTGATCTGTGCCCTGTGGGAACGTACCAATCAAGTTACGGAATGAAATCTTGTACCTCTTGTCCTTTTGAAATGTTCACCTCACTACCCGGGAAAGAATCCGAGGAGGAATGCCAATGTAAACACAAACCGTTTTCATGGTTTAAATTCCAATATAGAATTTAAAAAAAAATAGAGTAACACATTAATTATACGCAAGAATATTATAGAAATTTAAACACGTGTATTTATATTTTTGAATTTCGAAATAATTTAGCCATGTTTACTATTTAAAAGCAGTTAGACTAAATTGAAGTAGTTGTAAAATCTCATGTGACATTAATTTTTTTATTCGATGCACTATTTCAAAATTAGTCTTCGATGTGAGAATCACAGACTTCAGTCCACGACCAATCATTCACCTTTCTGACCCAACATTGATGACCTTCACTTTCATGTCTTGGTTCTCGTCGGTTTCCACTTCAGAAATATCGACCTTGACATTCTCAATTGGAAGTGACCCCACTGAAGACGCTTTCCTGGCTTTCGATACAATACGAATACTCATCAAGCCAGGGGAGATAAACAGGTTTAGTAAGCTCAGGTAAATTTTATCACGATTATCTGTCCTATTTATCTGTGTAAAAACTATACCCAACTAGGAAATTGTAAGCTCTTACCTTATAACTAGTGTTGTTTATTCCCGAATTAGTCAAAAGTTAACTTTAACTGTTACATTTTTGTCCGCTGCTCATGAATATATATATATATATATATATATATATATATATATATATATATATATATATATATATATATATATATATAAACACATTATATGACGTAAAGCTTAAAATATTACCAATTTTCAATGTCGTTATTGGATTCGTGTTGATTCCAGAACATGGAATCATTTGGCTCTAGAATATAACAATGGTAACGTAACATTGTTCCTAAATGGAGAAGAGACTGACAGTAGTAGAGGGCATCTAGCACCCACCAATAACGATATCTACTTTCGCAGTTCTGAAAACATACACGGTACTTACTATGTAATCATTGCTACAATATCAAAATTTAACCTGTGAAGTTTTTATATTCCAATCAAATAGTTCATTCACTATGTATGTAATAAAGTGTATTTACTAAATTATAGTTGTTTTTTTTAATAAAATAACAAATACAGCAATCTTGGCAACTGGAATTCAGATGACCAGAAAGCTATACACTAGATCTGAGCTAATCGGACTAGGTACATCGTGCTCAAGACGGGTGGAAGAAAACCTCTTAGTTACCTCATCAAATTTTGTTATTTTATCCACTTCAACGTGTAACGGTAATTAGACTTTTTCTTAGTTAATTATCCAGGTAGCGTGAATAAATAAAAACAAAATAGATGGTAAGGTTAAGTATGTTAGGGATACTTAAACTAAAATGAAAGTGCATGTTTGGAATAAGGTTTTTTTCAGGCATCTCTTCGGGGATGGGGTAGACATTGCCAAACCAAAGCATGCTGCTTCCCTCCCACTACAATCCACCACACCCTCTACCTCCGAACGAAATAGAATCATTTTTAAAAATAGAAAATATGTACTGTGAACCCCCCTCCTTTCAGAACATCCCGAAAATGTATGTACGCTCCCCCCCCCCCACCCCCTTTCCTCCAGGTGCCCTACCTTTCTTAAAATAAAACACTGATTATAATATGGGCGAGTTTATTTTTCTACCTATATGACTTAAAGTAAACATTGTGAATTCTACTGAAAAGCAAAAGGATGCTTTAGATTTGTTACTTAAAAAACATTTTTTTTTAAACTTTTCTGGAAGCAGCTATCGACTACTGCAAAGAAGACCCCTGTGGCCAACACGGAGCGTGCGTGAGTGGAGCGGTCAGTTTTATATGTGTATGTGATTCGCTGTGGTCAGGGAAAACTTGCCAGACCCCTCCAGACTTCTGTGCCGGCAACTTGTGTGGGGAGGGATCGACATGTGTCAATCAACCGCAGCATTTGAACTTCTCTTGCTTATGCTCGCCAGGTTTCACTGGCGCCTTTTGTACGGAGGCCAAGTGTAAGTCCAGTAGATTAATCTTAAGTCAAAATTGGCCACTGCACAAAAGATTCATAGTATTTAGTTTGTATGTCTTGTTGTTTTATATCAACACTTACATCAATAATGGAAGCTGATCATTGATGTAAGTGTTGATTTTGTTTTTAAATTGCATCCTTTAAATAAAACGCCAAACGCATTTTTTAACTTGATTTAATGATCACTTGATTGGTTTGTTCAGAAAAAAAGAACAACAAATTAAAAACAAAAAGAAGATAATGTGTGGAAACAATAACTAGTTCCATCATTTAATAGTTATTTAATAAATTCTTAAAATTAAAGATATATTTAAATAAACTAATTACCATGGATTATTTTGAAGCATTACTTCCTGCTCGAAGCTGGGAAGCTTGGAGCCAGTGGTCCAGTTGTACTGTGAAGTGTGGCACCACACATAGAACCAGAACCAGGAACTGTGGGGAAACTGTCGTGGCGTCTGCCGACGAATATTGTCAAGGAGCTTCTAGTGAAACTGAGCCTTGCCCGGAAAAGTGCAGAGGTAAATATTTATCCCCTTTGCAATAAGTAAAAAAACCACAAAAAGCAAAGTAGTTATTTTACTTATTATTTTAAGAAGTTGTATAAATAAACCGTTGGTCTGGTTCAGTATGATAATTATTTTAGGAATACGATTAAAGGTTCATTCAAACTTTCAGACTGTCAATTTGCCACATGGACTGCCTGGACATGTGACGTAACATGTGGAGTTGGAGTGGCCAGTAGGTCACGTGGGATTAAACAAGAAGCGATCAACGGCGGGATGCCATGCCAGGGGTCAAACAGTAGTGTCCGATTGTGCTCACTCCCTGCCTGCCCAGGTAACGTTTGTGTTAACGCGTGCACAGGGTCTGTATCAAACATAAAATATTGAGATGTTAATCCTACATCAGTTCAGATATATGGCACCAAGTACGTTAATCTGCCCGGTTTTTGATAAATCGTTCAACAAGAATAAACGCTAAGGGATTTAAAAGTCAATGTGTTTAGTAATACTTTTTTTCTCCAAAACTTAAACAAAATACATGAATCCATAGTAAAATAATTTTTTGTATGATCCTGAAAAAAATCCTAAAATTAATCATATACCAGAAACAAAAGATAATTTGATTTTTACAAAAGACCTCCGCGTAGTTGTAAATATGGTTCTTATTGTTAAAACAGTTAACTGCCAACCTGGTTCTTACCTGACTACCAATGGAACCTGCAGCTTGTGTCAGCAGGGCTGGTACCAGGACGAATCTGGAAAAACCTTCTGCAAAGTTTGCCCCGATGGTATGGTTTATAAATTCTCGAATAAATTAGCGAACCTGGCAAAATTTTGTTAATGTTTATGATAACTTTATGCTGTTTAGAAAAAAACAACATGAAATTAGTTTCTAAATGAGCATAATGGCGTATAACCTGTTAACACTTTGGAGGAAATAACATAATGATCTAAGAAAAATATATATGTCTAAAAATTAATTGCAGGCACAACATCTGGTAGAGGATCCTTTTCACTTTCCCAATGTCAGCACCAACCACTTCAGTCTGAAGATGTGTATCCAGATATGCAAATGGGTGCATCATACAATCAAGAAAAGCCAACAAGAAAATGAAAGTAGTGGTGAAAAAATAATGTGTTTGTTTAATATTTTGTTTTCTAATCAAACCAGCACCTAAAACAATATACTACAATCACTTTCTACACAATTCTATAAGTTTTACCAAGTTTGGTTTAAGCGTATAGTATTCGTCAAAACCATTAAATCTTTTTAATTCAATATTTTCTTTTAGAAATTTTTCAATAGCTTTAATTATTGTATAATATTTAAGAGAATGTAATCATTTATTTACATCTATAATAGTAGTCCTAACTATTTTATCATGATTGGTAGTAATATTAAATTTATTTTTTAAATAGCAGGCAAAAGCAGAAGAAATGGAAATTTGATCGAGCAAAAAAATGACATTTTTGATCTGTTATCTTTTGAATTACTGTTTTATGTTCAATTTTAAAAATAAAATGTAAAAAATATTTTGACTAAAGAGATATTATATTAAATTATATGTAGATAACCTTTAAATTAATAAACAAAGCCAGACCCGATTATTGTAGTTCACTGTGTGTGTTGATGTAATTCCATGGTCACGTGAGTGGAATGAAAGGGGGTGGGGGGGGGGGGGGTGAATGGTAAGTGAGATAGCAAAGCGAATGAGCAATAGAGACAACCACAACAGAATATTTACTGACAGTTTAATAGGTACAACTACTTAAGCATATCTAAATGATAACGGCCCGATCTGAACGCATTATTGTGCGTTGTTGATATTGTCTAGTGATCTAAATTGAGAATAGCCCTACCAACAGGTACATTACTATTTTCCCACAAGAATCATGTGCTATAGTAGGATGTGGTGATTGACCGTGCCCTGGTGAAGTAATAGTTAATAATACTTTTAATAATTAAGCTATCACAAACAAAACAAAAAACAAATGTGGTCAAAATGAAGTCCTTGTATTTTTACAAGCTTTTATTTAACTCACTTCCTCGTCAGTCTGTCGTCAGTCTGTCAAGATCAAAACGGCCGAGCGAAAGTGCAGGCACTTCTGACAGATACAGCTCGTAATTAATACCGTGGGTCAAAGCATGAAGACAATGCATCATGAAATTTAATTTGACTTAATTGGTCGCCTAATTAATTTTTTATGAATTAATTAAAATTTTGACCACATTAGTAGGCATTTCAATCCAACTACTCCACTCGCGTCATCACGTTCAATAGGCGCGCAATGGTTTTTAGTCATGAAACTGCATTGTAAATAAAACATGTAAAGTACTAGAATTTTTTTTTCATAAAAACGTTTTAATAACAAGCTTTTATGTACTAATGCACAAAAAAGTAGAAAATAAATTATAGACTACTATTTAAATAACTATAAAGAAAAGCGTGGGTCTCTTCCTAAACATTAGTGAAGGTATCCAATAGATACTAAAGTGACCCACGATTTTCTTTATAGTTATTTAAATAGAAGTCTATAATTTTTTTCTACTTTTTAGTGCATTAGTACATAAAAGCTTGGTATTAACAAGTTTGTGCTGATTTTTTTTTTATTCAAGAGTTCTTAGTTAACTTCTGATTCGGGATTCCCCTTTATAATTTGAGAATGGCGATGCATAACTGCATGTAAGACCTCCAGTTCCAAAAGTCCAGAGATAGCAGTCAAAACAACAAACGTTTCAAGTCAGCTGAAATGTAGACAGGACTCACAACAATAAAATCTCAGAGTCTGTAGAAAAGCAGATTTGAGTCGCAATAAGAAGTTGGAATCAGTAGAAATGAAGATTGGAGTCAAAAGTTTGTAGTTAGTAGAAATGAAGGTTTGAGTCAGACAAAATAAAAGTTTAGAGTTTTTTTTTCATCTCTCAGATCCATTTTAAATGCTTCAAAAGTTATAAAAATTAGTTCGCTTTCAGAATAATATCAATGGCAATTGTTTTAGAAACCAATGCTTTAACCATTATAACTCAACAATTTTGAAAAAAAAATTCTTATTTTTTAATTCATTTAAACCTGCTAAACCTAAATTTCGTTTTTTTTTGTTTGTTTTTTAAGTTGGTCTATTTTTTAACAAATCAAAGGGATTTTCCGATTATAAATATTTGAAGCATTTACTATTAATAGAAATATAGGTTTTCTTTTTGCTTTGCTGGCCGAATTAGTTTTTGTTCTTTCTTTTGGTGTTTTACAGGAGCAAGATCTGCAGCAAAAGGTAAAAACACGGTCTCATCAATACTAATTTAAAAGACGTAAATAAATTGTTTATTAGCACGTCATATTAGCCTAATTAAGCTGCAGACATTTTATTTTACCGTTTTCTGATAAGCTAGAGAGAAGTCTCATGCCCCATGATTTCTTAAAATAGAGTTAAATGTGGTAGTTTGTGCCTAGTTTAATTTTTTTTTTTAAATGACTTTTTCGACAAGTGATAATCACCTCGCCGTGTTGACCTAATTCTAGACAAACATGCATGTTGTGTTTATCTACCATGTCAAACATTCCATTTCGACACTGACCCAAATATTATTTTATTCCGTAAGTTTTCTCTACCTCAATGTCGATAACCATACACGATTAAGGCTTTTTAATAATCAAACCAGAGGCGTAGCTAGGGGAGGGTGGGTGGGGCGTAATCTATAATCAGAGGTTTTTTAAAAAAAATAAACTTTATTATTGGAAATTAGGAAAGGTTTATTCTCTTTAAATTAAACTTCTATTATCAACTTAAGCTATGTTATAAACCACTAGCTACACCGGGTTTTTAAATATTTTATATCCTTGCAAAAAAAAAAAATCAAGTAGTTCTAAACGTTTTCCAATACATTTATTTTGCAATAAAGGAAATAGCTATTAAAAGTTAGCATGTATCCTACTTATAGTATATTCGTGCTGACCTATATCCTGTTATAATGTACCACAAATTGTTTGTACAATACACATAGCCAACGGTGCATGGTGCATGTTGTGTTGCCATACACGTTCGTTCTGAGCCTAGTTTCTGTGTGCTGCTGTGTATGGAGGTTATACGGCGGCTCTTGCTGTAATGTGACCTGCTTGTATGTTTTTTTAACTTCCCGTAATCATGCAAAACATGTTTTACACCTAACAGGGTCGGAAAAAAACTTAGGTTGGCTTTTTTTCTGTATGTGTGTGTCAGTGGCGTAGCCAGGAATTGGTCATGGGGGGTGGGATCAAATATTTTTCCATATGTATAAAGTCATATATACATACATACATATATATATATATATATATATATATATATATATATATATATATATATATATATATATATATATATATATATATATATATATATATATATATATATATATATGGGTGTGAGTCCATAGGAGGGGTTATAACCCCCCTTGCCTACGCCACTGGTCTGTGTGTATGTGTTTTGTGTCTGTATATCTAAACGCCTGTGTTATGTTCTATTTTTTTAGAATGTAAGTATTAAAAATAATATTTTAAAAATAATTCTAAAGCCGGACCGACTAGAAGTGCCGCCCCTTACTGTTAAATTAGAATATGAGAGAATGTTTAGGGGAGATTACTCCCGGTTATTTTTTTTATAAAACAAATCAATTGTTTTCTATACTTCTCTCTTACTTTATGTTTTTCATCAGCGTCTGGGCCACAAGCCAGTCAGTGGCGTAGCAAGGGGTGGGGGGGTATGTTGTCGGTCTCTAGCGCCGATCCAAGGGGGGCAGTGGGAGGCGTCAAAATAGTTATCAAAATAAATACAAAATCCTTTTGCGTTGATATGCAGAATTATCTACAAAGTCGAAAAAAACAGACGGGTCTTTGAGTTTACGGACACCAAAATAAAAAGTGTTTACTGATGGCACCATGTAAACAGCGCCCCCACCCAAATATTTCTTATTTCGAGTTTAATTCACGTAAATGTAGGGGGAGAGGGCGCAGGAATGGGTCGCTACGTCTCAGATATTGTTCTTCATGTTTAGGCTTGTGTAAGGGTTTCTTTTAGACATTTTCTCCCGGGGAGGGGCAATCAAATCTTCCTGGAGAGAGGTGGGGGCGGGGGCGGACACGTTAAAATACTTTGGCCTACGTTATTCTGTTTGTATGTAAATGTGTTTTTTTTATAAAGTATGACAAAAAGCATGTTTTGTAAAATAAACAACTATAGTTAGAGGCAATTATACTCTTATCCACAGTGTTTTTATATTGTTTTAACTAAATTTACCCGAGATAATAAAGTATATGTTCGTTAAGTACATATGTTCGTGCCGTTAGTCTTGACCCATACTAATGTTCTTGAAGATGTGTGAGAATGTTTATATTTCTGTACATTTATTCAGCTTCCTCCCCCCTCCTACATTTACTTGCATTGAGTTTTTAACACCATCCATCTAAAAATGTGTGCATCTCTATAAGGTGCCTTTGGAAAATATTCTAGATCAGCTGACAGCAAGGGACCTGCAGTTTCCTTTCATGCTAATATTAACATAACAAAGATAATTGTATTCTGCAGGGCACACTTTAGGTAAACAATAACCCAAAGATAATAGGTCTCCCGTATACAAAAGGATGGCTGAATTTAGCCTGACAACTCAAGCAAAGACTACACTTGTGAGTTAAGATCAATCTGTATGTGGTTGACGTTCTATATACAGCAGGGATAACACAAACCGCAGATGTAAGTGGACAGACATTGTGGCAAAAAGGCGTCTCGCACATGCCTGGCGCTAAGTTAGGCGCCGATAAGTAAGCCAAGAAGTAGGCTGGACATATACTTGCGATAAGTAAGCCAAGAAGTAGGCTGTACATATACTTGTGATAAGTAAGCCAAGAAGTAGGCTGGACATATACTTGCGATGAGTTATTAGACATGTGATAGTTAGAGTACATAACATGACAGTTTAGACTTCTTTGATTCATATTTTCAGTTTGTGTTTGCTGTTGTTGATTTTTTTTGTGTTTTGAGGAACTTGTTTAAAATGTTATTTAATTATTCTCCGAAAAAGGCGCCACTACCTTAAAATGGTCGGAGGGGTAGCGGGCGCTCTCCTGCTCCCCTTGTGTAAGCTACTGACTGTACCATTGATTTTAAACGCTTAGGAAGAATGAGAAACGTCTTTAGATTAAAAAAAACAACTACTAAACTTTACTAAAACCCTAATCTCATTTTTTTAAGGGAAAGATGTGACACGCCCAGAGTTAAATATGTGGTCGCAGAAGGTTAAAATACTTTTATTTTTATCTAGTCCACACAGTGGCTTTATATGCCGATATCACTGTAACAGGTAGGCCTGCATCAACAAGCTTACAACAAACTTACATCAATCTTACAACAAACTTACAACAAACTTACAACAAACTTACAACAATCTTACAACAATATTACAACAATCTTACAACAAGCTTACAACAAGCTTACAACAATCTTACAACAAGCTTACAACACGCTTACAACAATCTTACATCAATCTTACAACAAACTTACAACAAACTTACAACAAACTTACAACAATCTTACAACAATATTACAACAATCTTACAACAGCTTACAACAATCTTACTACAATCTTATAACAATCTTACAACAATCTTACAACAAGTTTACAACAAGCTTACAACAAGCTTACAACAATCTTACAACACGCTTACAACACGCTTACAACAATCTTACAACAATCTTACAACAATCTTACAACACTCTTACAACAATCTTACAACAATCTTACAACAATCTTACAATCTTTACTAAACAAAACTTTTTTTTTTAATTTTAACATTTAGAAATTCGTGTTTTGAAACGTGTTTGTATTTATTCAACGCCCGTTTCCGTTTTTAAGTTCTTAGAATAACGGAATTTTCCGATTTTATATTCTTTGTTATTTTTGGAGGAGGAAATTTTTTTAGACTAAAAATAGATCTAGATCTTAAGTGGAGTTTACTACGCAATAAGCTAGTTTGCTTAGCCGGCTGTTTAGTTTCAGCTGAAGTTTGGTAAAGAGAACATCAAACCAATTTTAATGTTCTTGTAGTGTTTATTTCTGTGGAACTTAATCTACATCAACACGAGAAGGCAGTAGGTTGTATTATTATTCAAATTTCATCCAGATCTAGTAATTAAAAAAATAATTAAATATTTATTTTTAAAAACTAGGTCATTGAATTTAATATTAATCTGTTGAGTAAGAGTGCGAATAAGGTGGATCCTGTAATTTAAGTTTCTTACAATCATGAATTGTGTACTGTGTGTTTCTGTTCGTCATCTATCTATCTATCTATCTATCTATATACTACTAAAACTCAAGTTTGTTTACATGTTTGAATATTTATTTGTTTGTTTGTTTGTTTGCCTGATCGAATATCTCGCATGGTTGCACTCATCGTGGAAAGCTGTAAAATAGTATGTAGGTAGAGAATAATTTTTTAATGCAGACAGACTGTTAATCACAAATTTATTTAAAGACGTTAATTAATTTATTGATTTATTCATACGCAGAATAACCCATTTTTTTTTTAAATGTTAAAACCTTGACTAAACTTTGTGGGAATAGTGACGTCACAGGTTTTTGTTTACTCTTTAGTACAATAAAATGGCGGCGTCTATCGAAGAAAATTGTGTTCCCATTCAAAAGTTTAACGCGTTCTAAATCTAATTTTCTGTCGGTCATAACTTTAACAATACGTCCGTTTGCTGTATTTATTACGTCCCAACACTTATATCAATTTTAAACTGTCTTTTTTCATTTAGTTTTACAATAAATTTCTCTAGATCTAAAGATCAGCTGTCGAAGGAAAGTTATTTATAGATCTAGATCTAGAATCTAGGTCAAATCAAATCTAATTTTCTGTCGGTCATAACTTTAACAATACGTCCGTTTGCTGTATTTATTACGTTCCAACACTTATATCAATTTTCAACTGTCTTTTTCATTTAGTTTTACGATAAATTTCTCTAGATCTACAATCTGTCCAAGAAAGTTATTTATTTATTTATAGATCTAGATCTAGAATCTAGGTCAAATCAAATATTTATTGATTATAAATACAATCCAAAAAAAAAAGAGACTTAAGCAAACCAGTCGTAGATCTAGAATATAGATAATTCTATTCTATCTAGATTTAGATAATAGTGATTTTCTATATACTAAACTATTTTAGACCTTTATTATTTTATATAAATCTTTGTTTGGAATATGGTAATTTTGAAATGCTCGCTCCGGGCCCATCAGCGTAGCTAATGATTAGATCTAGATCTAGATTCTAGATCTAGCAAGAAAAACTAAACTTAAGACTTAAGCAAACGAGTCGTAGAATCTAGATCTAGATAATTCTATCTAGATCTAGATAATTTCAGACCTTCTTTATTTTATATAAATCTTTGTTTGTATAGCTATGAAATATGCTAATTAGGAAATGCTCGCTCCATGGCCTCTATTTGCATAATTTAAGATTTATACGCGGCTTCTATACTGCTAATTTTGCAAAATTATGAACGTAAACTCTAGATATAGCTCAGTCGTAGATCTAGAATATAGATAATTCTATCTAGATTTAGATAATAATAAGTTTCTATGGAATTGGCTAATTTAAGATAAAATTTAATTTGAAAGTTAGTACTACTAGACTTAGATCTAGATCTAGAATGTATGCGCTTAAATCAAGTTGCATGAGTATAGTATAAAAATTCACTTGTGACGTCACGTGTAAATAGCTAAGTTGGTAGCGTAGCCCGCTCTCATGTGGGTGGCACAGGTTCTAGACCAATATGTCAATGATATTTTTTTTTTTTAGATGTGAATGATAAAGTTGCCTATCTGAACTTGGAAGGATACAAGGCAGGTGAAGTAGAGTTCATCTGTTTCTTTGTCCTAAGCATATGAAAGGATAGTGTGGTCAGAGACATGCTCGGCTGGAATCGTTTTTTAAACGATAAAAACATGTTGTCTGAGACTTGGCGGGACACTGGGCAGGTGAAGTAGAGTTGAGTAGGTCACATGTGACGTCAGTATATGAAGGGATAGTCCGAAATCGGTGTTTTCGGTGTTTTTAAAAGATAAAAAACATATTTTTGAATGTGGGATCTGTTTTTTGTGACGATAAGTGACACTGCAGTAGCGTAGCGAGGAGGGGGGGCGGGAGGGGGAGGGGAGGCGGGGGGGGGGGAAAGGGGAGGTGGAGGGGGGAAGGGGGGCGCGTGGGGGGACATATGTTGGGGCGCCAAAATGGTTTGGAAAAATAAATTGAAAGGTTGAGGGGGGTGCAAATCGAAAGTTTGAATGGGGGGGGGGTGCACATCAAAAGTTTGAGGGGGGGGGGGGTTGCAAATCGAAATCTTGCGGGGGGGGGGGGGGTTCAAATCGAAAAGTTTGTCCCCGGGCGCCGGGAAGGGTCGCTATGCCTCTGAGTGACAGACGTGATGTTTTTTGATGGATGACCCCCGAAACCCACAGTTATCCAACGGATGACGGGTAGTCTAGTATACTACTAAAAGTCAAGTTTGTTTACATGTTTGAATATTTATTTTTTTGTTTGTTTGTTTGTTTTTTTGCCTGATCGACTATTGTGATATGTTCGACTCTATGTGGAGAGCTGTAAAATAGTATGTAGGTAGAGAATAATTTTTTAATGCAGACAGACTGTTAATCACAAATTTATTTAAAGACGTTAATTAATTTATTGATTTATTCATAGTTAAATTAACCGTATTTTTTTAAAAATGTTAATACTTTGAATAAACTTTGTGGGGATAGTGACGTCCCTTGATGTGTTAACTTTTTGGTACAATAAAAATGGCGGACTCCATCATAGACTTTGTGGCCCATTCAAAAGTTTAACGCGTTACAAAGCTAATTTTCAGCCGGCTATAACTTAAACAATACGTCCGTTTGCTGTATTTATTACGTTCCAACACTTATATCAATTTTCAACTGTCTTTTTCATTTAGTTTTACGATAAATTTCTCTAGATCTAAAGATCAGCTATCGAAGGAAAGTAATGAATCTAGCCTAGATCTAGATCTAGATCTAGCCTAGATGTAGGTCACTAGACTCAATGTAAATTCTAGATCTAGACTTAATGTAAATTCTACATCTAGAATCTATTTCAGGCCTTAATTATTTTATATAAATCTTTGTTTGGCTAATTTAAGATAAAATTTAATTTGAAAGTTAGTACTATTAGACTTAGATCTAGATCTAGAATCTATACGCGTAAATCAAGTTGCATAAGGAGACACATAGTATAGTATAAAAATTCACTTGTGACGTCACGAGTAAATAGCTAAAATGGTAGCGTAGTCGGCTCTCATGCAGTTGGCACGGGTTCTAGACCAATATGTCAATGAAATTTTTTTTTTCAATTTTTTTTTTTAGATGTGAATGATAAAGTTGCCTATCTGAACTTGGCAAGATACAGGGCAGGTGAAGTAGAGTTCATCTGTTTCTTTGTCCTAAGCATATGAAAGGATAGTGTGGTCAGAGACATGCTCGGCTGGAATCGTTTTTTAAACGATAAAAACATGTTGTCTGAGACTTGGCGGGACACTGGGCAGGTGAAGTAGAGTTGAGTAGGTCACATGTGACGTCAGTATATGAAGGGATAGTCCGAAATCGGTGTTTTCGGTGTTTTTAAAAGATAAAAAACATATTTTTGAATGTGGGATCTGTTTTTTGTGACGATAAGTCACACTGCAGTAGCGTAGCGAGGAGGGGGGGCGGGAGGGGGAGGGGAGGCGGGGGGGGGGAAAGGGGAGGTGGAGGGGGGAAGGGGGGCGCGTGGGGGGACATATGTTGGGGCGCCAAAATGGTTTGGAAAAATAAATTGAAAGGTTGAGGGGGGTGCAAATCGAAAGTTTGAATGGGGGGGGTGCACATCAAAAGTTTGAGGGGGGGGGTGCAAATCGAAATCTTGCGGGGAGGGGGGGGTTCAAATCGAAAAGTTTGTCCCCGGGCGCCGGGAAGGGTCGCTATGCCTCTGAGTGACAGACGTGATGTTTTTTGATGGATGACCCCCGAAACCCACAGTTATCCAACGGATGACGGGTAGTCTAGTATACTACTAAAAGTCAAGTTTGTTTACATGTTTGAATATTTATTTGTTTTTTTTGTTTGTTTTTTTGTTTGCCTGATCGAATATCTCGCATGGTTGCACTCATCGTGGAAAGCTGTAAAATAGTACGTAGGTAGAGAATAATTTTTTAATGCAGACAGACTGTTAATCACAAATTTATTTAAAGACGTTAATTAATTTATTGATTTATTCATAGTTAAATTAACCCATTTTTTTTTAAAATGTTAAAACTTTGACTAAACTTTGTGGGAATAGTGACGTCACAGGTTTTTGTTTACTCTTTAGTACAATAAAATGGCGGCGTCTATCGAAGAAAATTGTGTTCCCATTCAAAAGTTTAACGCGTTCTAAATCTAATTTTCTGTCGGTCATAACTTTAACAATACGTCCGTTTGCTGTATTTATTACGTCCCAACACTTATATCAATTTTAAACTGTCTTTTTTCATTTAGTTTTACAATAAATTTCTCTAGATCTAAAGATCAGCTGTCGAAGGAAAGTTATTTATAGATCTAGATCTAGAATCTAGGTCAAATCAAATCTAATTTTCTGTCGGTCATAACTTTAACAATACGTCCGTTTGCTGTATTTATTACGTTCCAACACTTATATCAATTTTCAACTGTCTTTTTCATTTAGTTTTACGATAAATTTCTCTAGATCTACAATCTGTCCAAGAAAGTTATTTATTTATTTATAGATCTAGATCTAGAATCTAGGTCAAATCAAATATTTATTGATTATAAATACAATCCAAAAAAAAAAGAGACTTAAGCAAACCAGTCGTAGATCTAGAATATAGATAATTCTATTCTATCTAGATTTAGATAATAGTGATTTTCTATATACTAAACTATTTTAGACCTTTATTATTTTATATAAATCTTTGTTTGGAATATGGTAATTTTGAAATGCTCGCTCCGGGCCCATCAGCGTAGCTAATGATTAGATCTAGATCTAGATTCTAGATCTAGCAAGAAAAACTAAACTTAAGACTTAAGCAAACGAGTCGTAGAATCTAGATCTAGATAATTCTATCTAGATCTAGATAATTTCAGACCTTCTTTATTTTATATAAATCTTTGTTTGTATAGCTATGAAATATGCTAATTAGGAAATGCTCGCTCCATGGCCTCTATTTGCATAATTTAAGATTTATACGCGGCTTCTATACTGCTAATTTTGCAAAATTATGAACGTAAACTCTAGATATAGCTCAGTCGTAGATCTAGAATATAGATAATTCTATCTAGATTTAGATAATAATAAGTTTCTATGGAATTGGCTAATTTAAGATAAAATTTAATTTGAAAGTTAGTACTACTAGACTTAGATCTAGATCTAGAATGTATGCGCTTAAATCAAGTTGCATGAGTATAGTATAAAAATTCACTTGTGACGTCACGTGTAAATAGCTAAGTTGGTAGCGTAGCCCGCTCTCATGTGGGTGGCACAGGTTCTAGACCAATATGTCAATGATATTTTTTTTTTTTAGATGTGAATGATAAAGTTGCCTATCTGAACTTGGAAGGATACAAGGCAGGTGAAGTAGAGTTCATCTGTTTCTTTGTCCTAAGCATATGAAAGGATAGTGTGGTCAGAGACATGCTCGGCTGGAATCGTTTTTTAAACGATAAAAACATGTTGTCTGAGACTTGGCGGGACACTGGGCAGGTGAAGTAGAGTTGAGTAGGTCACATGTGACGTCAGTATATGAAGGGATAGTCCGAAATCGGTGTTTTCGGTGTTTTTAAAAGATAAAAAACATATTTTTGAATGTGGGATCTGTTTTTTGTGACGATAAGTGACACTGCAGTAGCGTAGCGAGGAGGGGGGGCGGGAGGGGGAGGGGAGGCGGGGGGGGGGGGAAAGGGGAGGTGGAGGGGGGAAGGGGGGCGCGTGGGGGGACATATGTTGGGGCGCCAAAATGGTTTGGAAAAATAAATTGAAAGGTTGAGGGGGGTGCAAATCGAAAGTTTGAATGGGGGGGGGGTGCACATCAAAAGTTTGAGGGGGGGGGGGGTTGCAAATCGAAATCTTGCGGGGGGGGGGTTCAAATCGAAAAGTTTGTCCCCGGGCGCCGGGAAGGGTCGCTATGCCTCTGAGTGACAGACGTGATGTTTTTTGATGGATGACCCCCGAAACCCACAGTTATCCAACGGATGACGGGTAGTCTAGTATACTACTAAAAGTCAAGTTTGTTTACATGTTTGAATATTTATTTTTTTGTTTGTTTGTTTGTTTTTTTGCCTGATCGACTATTGTGATATGTTCGACTCTATGTGGAGAGCTGTAAAATAGTATGTAGGTAGAGAATAATTTTTTAATGCAGACAGACTGTTAATCACAAATTTATTTAAAGACGTTAATTAATTTATTGATTTATTCATAGTTAAATTAACCGTATTTTTTTAAAAATGTTAATACTTTGAATAAACTTTGTGGGGATAGTGACGTCCCTTGATGTGTTAACTTTTTGGTACAATAAAAATGGCGGACTCCATCATAGACTTTGTGGCCCATTCAAAAGTTTAACGCGTTACAAAGCTAATTTTCAGCCGGCTATAACTTAAACAATACGTCCGTTTGCTGTATTTATTACGTTCCAACACTTATATCAATTTTCAACTGTCTTTTTCATTTAGTTTTACGATAAATTTCTCTAGATCTAAAGATCAGCTATCGAAGGAAAGTAATGAATCTAGCCTAGATCTAGATCTAGATCTAGCCTAGATGTAGGTCACTAGACTCAATGTAAATTCTAGATCTAGACTTAATGTAAATTCTACATCTAGAATCTATTTCAGGCCTTAATTATTTTATATAAATCTTTGTTTGGCTAATTTAAGATAAAATTTAATTTGAAAGTTAGTACTATTAGACTTAGATCTAGATCTAGAATCTATACGCGTAAATCAAGTTGCATAAGGAGACACATAGTATAGTATAAAAATTCACTTGTGACGTCACGAGTAAATAGCTAAAATGGTAGCGTAGTCGGCTCTCATGCAGTTGGCACGGGTTCTAGACCAATATGTCAATGAAATTTTTTTTTTCAATTTTTTTTTTTAGATGTGAATGATAAAGTTGCCTATCTGAACTTGGCAAGATACAGGGCAGGTGAAGTAGAGTTCATCTGTTTCTTTGTCCTAAGCATATGAAAGGATAGTGTGGTCAGAGACATGCTCGGCTGGAATCGTTTTTTAAACGATAAAAACATGTTGTCTGAGACTTGGCGGGACACTGGGCAGGTGAAGTAGAGTTGAGTAGGTCACATGTGACGTCAGTATATGAAGGGATAGTCCGAAATCGGTGTTTTCGGTGTTTTTAAAAGATAAAAAACATATTTTTGAATGTGGGATCTGTTTTTTGTGACGATAAGTCACACTGCAGTAGCGTAGCGAGGAGGGGGGGCGGGAGGGGGAGGGGAGGCGGGGGGGGGGAAAGGGGAGGTGGAGGGGGGAAGGGGGGCGCGTGGGGGGACATATGTTGGGGCGCCAAAATGGTTTGGAAAAATAAATTGAAAGGTTGAGGGGGGTGCAAATCGAAAGTTTGAATGGGGGGGGTGCACATCAAAAGTTTGAGGGGGGGGGTGCAAATCGAAATCTTGCGGGGAGGGGGGGGTTCAAATCGAAAAGTTTGTCCCCGGGCGCCGGGAAGGGTCGCTATGCCTCTGAGTGACAGACGTGATGTTTTTTGATGGATGACCCCCGAAACCCACAGTTATCCAACGGATGACGGGTAGTCTAGTATACTACTAAAAGTCAAGTTTGTTTACATGTTTGAATATTTATTTGTTTTTTTTGTTTGTTTTTTTGTTTGCCTGATCGAATATCTCGCATGGTTGCACTCATCGTGGAAAGCTGTAAAATAGTACGTAGGTAGAGAATAATTTTTTAATGCAGACAGACTGTTAATCACAAATTTATTTAAAGACGTTAATTAATTTATTGATTTATTCATAGTTAAATTAACCCATTTTTTTTTAAAATGTTAAAACTTTGACTAAACTTTGTGGGAATAGTGACGTCACAGGTTTTTGTTTACTCTTTAGTACAATAAAATGGCGGCGTCTATCGAAGAAAATTGTGTTCCCATTCAAAAGTTTAACGCGTTCTAAATCTAATTTTCTGTCGGTCATAACTTTAACAATACGTCCGTTTGCTGTATTTATTACGTCCCAACACTTATATCAATTTTAAACTGTCTTTTTTCATTTAGTTTTACAATAAATTTCTCTAGATCTAAAGATCAGCTGTCGAAGGAAAGTTATTTATAGATCTAGATCTAGAATCTAGGTCAAATCAAATCTAATTTTCTGTCGGTCATAACTTTAACAATACGTCCGTTTGCTGTATTTATTACGTTCCAACACTTATATCAATTTTCAACTGTCTTTTTCATTTAGTTTTACGATAAATTTCTCTAGATCTACAATCTGTCCAAGAAAGTTATTTATTTATTTATAGATCTAGATCTAGAATCTAGGTCAAATCAAATATTTATTGATTATAAATACAATCCAAAAAAAAAAGAGACTTAAGCAAACCAGTCGTAGATCTAGAATATAGATAATTCTATTCTATCTAGATTTAGATAATAGTGATTTTCTATATACTAAACTATTTTAGACCTTTATTATTTTATATAAATCTTTGTTTGGAATATGGTAATTTTGAAATGCTCGCTCCGGGCCCATCAGCGTAGCTAATGATTAGATCTAGATCTAGATTCTAGATCTAGCAAGAAAAACTAAACTTAAGACTTAAGCAAACGAGTCGTAGAATCTAGATCTAGATAATTCTATCTAGATCTAGATAATTTCAGACCTTCTTTATTTTATATAAATCTTTGTTTGTATAGCTATGAAATATGCTAATTAGGAAATGCTCGCTCCATGGCCTCTATTTGCATAATTTAAGATTTATACGCGGCTTCTATACTGCTAATTTTGCAAAATTATGAACGTAAACTCTAGATATAGCTCAGTCGTAGATCTAGAATATAGATAATTCTATCTAGATTTAGATAATAATAAGTTTCTATGGAATTGGCTAATTTAAGATAAAATTTAATTTGAAAGTTAGTACTACTAGACTTAGATCTAGATCTAGAATGTATGCGCTTAAATCAAGTTGCATGAGTATAGTATAAAAATTCACTTGTGACGTCACGTGTAAATAGCTAAGTTGGTAGCGTAGCCCGCTCTCATGTGGGTGGCACAGGTTCTAGACCAATATGTCAATGATATTTTTTTTTTTTTAGATGTGAATGATAAAGTTGCCTATCTGAACTTGGAAGGATACAAGGCAGGTGAAGTAGAGTTCATCTGTTTCTTTGTCCTAAGCATATGAAAGGATAGTGTGGTCAGAGACATGCTCGGCTGGAATCGTTTTTTAAACGATAAAAACATGTTGTCTGAGACTTGGCGGGACACTGGGCAGGTGAAGTAGAGTTGAGTAGGTCACATGTGACGTCAGTATATGAAGGGATAGTCCGAAATCGGTGTTTTCGGTGTTTTTAAAAGATAAAAAACATATTTTTGAATGTGGGATCTGTTTTTTGTGACGATAAGTCACACTGCAGTAGCGTAGCGAGGAGGGGGGGCGGGAGGGGGAGGGGAGGCGGGGGGGGGGGGGGGGGGAAAGGGGAGGTGGAGGGGGGAAGGGGGGCGCGTGGGGGGACATATGTTGGGGCGCCAAAATGGTTTGGAAAAATAAATTGAAAGGTTGAGGGGGGTGCAAATCGAAAGTTTGAATGGGGGGGGGGTGCACATCAAAAGTTTGAGGGGGGGGTGCAAATCGAAATCTTGCGGGGGGGGGGGTTCAAATCGAAAAGTTTGTCCCCGGGCGCCGGGAAGGGTCGCTATGCCTCTGAATGACAGACGTGATGTTTTTTGATGGATGACCCCCGAAACCCACAGTTATCCAACGGATGACGGGTAGTCTAGTATACTACTAAAAGTCAAGTTTGTTTACATGTTTGAATATTTATTTGTTTTTTTTGTTTGTTTTTTTGTTTGCCTGATCGAATATCTCGCATGGTTGCACTCATCGTGGAAAGCTGTAAAATAGTACGTAGGTAGAGAATAATTTTTTAATGCAGACAGACTGTTAATCACAAATTTATTTAAAGACGTTAATTAATTTATTGATTTATTCATAGTTAAATTAACCCATTTTTTTTTAAAATGTTAAAACTTTGACTAAACTTTGTGGGAATAGTGACGTCACAGGTTTTTGTTTACTCTTTAGTACAATAAAATGGCGGCGTCTATCGAAGAAAATTGTGTTCCCATTCAAAAGTTTAACGCGTTCTAAATCTAATTTTCTGTCGGTCATAACTTTAACAATACGTCCGTTTGCTGTATTTATTACGTCCCAACACTTATATCAATTTTAAACTGTCTTTTTTCATTTAGTTTTACAATAAATTTCTCTAGATCTAAAGATCAGCTGTCGAAGGAAAGTTATTTATAGATCTAGATCTAGAATCTAGGTCAAATCAAATCTAATTTTCTGTCGGTCATAACTTTAACAATACGTCCGTTTGCTGTATTTATTACGTTCCAACACTTATATCAATTTTCAACTGTCTTTTTCATTTAGTTTTACGATAAATTTCTCTAGATCTACAATCTGTCCAAGAAAGTTATTTATTTATTTATAGATCTAGATCTAGAATCTAGGTCAAATCAAATATTTATTGATTATAAATACAATCCAAAAAAAAAAGAGACTTAAGCAAACCAGTCGTAGATCTAGAATATAGATAATTCTATTCTATCTAGATTTAGATAATAGTGATTTTCTATATACTAAACTATTTTAGACCTTTATTATTTTATATAAATCTTTGTTTGGAATATGGTAATTTTGAAATGCTCGCTCCGGGCCCATCAGCGTAGCTAATGATTAGATCTAGATCTAGATTCTAGATCTAGCAAGAAAAACTAAACTTAAGACTTAAGCAAACGAGTCGTAGAATCTAGATCTAGATAATTCTATCTAGATCTAGATAATTTCAGACCTTCTTTATTTTATATAAATCTTTGTTTGTATAGCTATGAAATATGCTAATTAGGAAATGCTCGCTCCATGGCCTCTATTTGCATAATTTAAGATTTATACGCGGCTTCTATACTGCTAATTTTGCAAAATTATGAACGTAAACTCTAGATATAGCTCAGTCGTAGATCTAGAATATAGATAATTCTATCTAGATTTAGATAATAATAAGTTTCTATGGAATTGGCTAATTTAAGATAAAATTTAATTTGAAAGTTAGTACTACTAGACTTAGATCTAGATCTAGAATGTATGCGCTTAAATCAAGTTGCATGAGTATAGTATAAAAATTCACTTGTGACGTCACGTGTAAATAGCTAAGTTGGTAGCGTAGCCCGCTCTCATGTGGGTGGCACAGGTTCTAGACCAATATGTCAATGATATTTTTTTTTTTTTAGATGTGAATGATAAAGTTGCCTATCTGAACTTGGAAGGATACAAGGCAGGTGAAGTAGAGTTCATCTGTTTCTTTGTCCTAAGCATATGAAAGGATAGTGTGGTCAGAGACATGCTCGGCTGGAATCGTTTTTTAAACGATAAAAACATGTTGTCTGAGACTTGGCGGGACACTGGGCAGGTGAAGTAGAGTTGAGTAGGTCACATGTGACGTCAGTATATGAAGGGATAGTCCGAAATCGGTGTTTTCGGTGTTTTTAAAAGATAAAAAACATATTTTTGAATGTGGGATCTGTTTTTTGTGACGATAAGTGACACTGCAGTAGCGTAGCGAGGAGGGGGGGTGGGAGGGGGAGGGGAGGCGGGGGGGGGGGGGGGGGGGGGAAGGGGAGGTGGAAGGGGGAAGGGGGGCGCGGGGGGGGACATATGTTGGGGCGCCAAAATGGTTTGGAAAAATAAATTGAAAGGTTGAGGGGGGTGCAAATCGAAAGTTTGAATGGGGGGGGGTGCACATCAAAAGTTTGAGGGGGGGGGGGGTTGCAAATCGAAATCTTGCGGGGGGGGGGGGGTTCAAATCGAAAAGTTTGTCCCCGGGCGCCGGGAAGGGTCGCTATGCCTCTGAGTGACAGACGTGATGTTTTTTGATGGATGACCCCCGAAACCCACAGTTATCCAACGGATGACGGGTAGTCTAGTATACTACTAAAAGTCAAGTTTGTTTACATGTTTGAATATTTATTTTTTTGTTTGTTTGTTTGTTTTTTTGCCTGATCGACTATTGTGATATGTTCGACTCTATGTGGAGAGCTGTAAAATAGTATGTAGGTAGAGAATAATTTTTTAATGCAGACAGACTGTTAATCACAAATTTATTTAAAGACGTTAATTAATTTATTGATTTATTCATAGTTAAATTAACCGTATTTTTTTTAAAATGTTAATACTTTGAATAAACTTTGTGGGGATAGTGACGTCCCTTGATGTGTTAACTTTTTGGTACAATAAAAATGGCGGACTCCATCATAGACTTTGTGGCCCATTCAAAAGTTTAACGCGTTACAAAGCTAATTTTCTGCCGGCTATAACTTAAACAATACGTCCGTTTGCTGTATTTATTACGTTCCAACACTTATATCAATTTTCAACTGTCTTTTTCATTTAGTTTTACGATAAATTTCTCTAGATCTAAAGATCAGCTATCGAAGGAAAGTAATGAATCTAGCCTAGATCTAGATCTAGATCTAGCCTAGATGTAGGTCACTAGACTCAATGTAAATTCTAGATCTAGACTTAATGTAAATTCTACATCTAGAATCTATTTCAGGCCTTAATTATTTTATATAAATCTTTGTTTGGCTAATTTAAGATAAAATTTAATTTGAAAGTTAGTACTATTAGACTTAGATCTAGATCTAGAATCTATACGCGTAAATCAAGTTGCATAAGGAGACACATAGTATAGTATAAAAATTCACTTGTGACGTCACGAGTAAATAGCTAAAATGGTAGCGTAGTCGGCTCTCATGCAGTTGGCACGGGTTCTAGACCAATATGTCAATGAAATTTTTTTTTTCAATTTTTTTTTTTAGATGTGAATGATAAAGTTGCCTATCTGAACTTGGCAAGATACAGGGCAGGTGAAGTAGAGTTCATCTGTTTCTTTGTCCTAAGCATATGAAAGGATAGTGTGGTCAGAGACATGCTCGGCTGGAATCGTTTTTTAAACGATAAAAACATGTTGTCTGAGACTTGGCGGGACACTGGGCAGGTGAAGTAGAGTTGAGTAGGTCACATGTGACGTCAGTATATGAAGGGATAGTCCGAAATCGGTGTTTTCGGTGTTTTTAAAAGATAAAAAACATATTTTTGAATGTGGGATCTGTTTTTTGTGACGATAAGTCACACTGCAGTAGCGTAGCGAGGAGGGGGGGCGGGAGGGGGAGGGGAGGCGGGGGGGGGGAAAGGGGAGGTGGAGGGGGGAAGGGGGGCGCGTGGGGGGACATATGTTGGGGCGCCAAAATGGTTTGGAAAAATAAATTGAAAGGTTGAGGGGGGTGCAAATCGAAAGTTTGAATGGGGGGGGTGCACATCAAAAGTTTGAGGGGGGGGGGTGCAAATCGAAATCTTGCGGGGAGGGGGGGGTTCAAATCGAAAAGTTTGTCCCCGGGCGCCGGGAAGGGTCGCTATGCCTCTGAGTGACAGACGTGATGTTTTTTGATGGATGACCCCCGAAACCCACAGTTATCCAACGGATGACGGGTAGTCTAGTATACTACTAAAAGTCAAGTTTGTTTACATGTTTGAATATTTATTTGTTTTTTTTGTTTGTTTTTTTGTTTGCCTGATCGAATATCTCGCATGGTTGCACTCATCGTGGAAAGCTGTAAAATAGTACGTAGGTAGAGAATAATTTTTTAATGCAGACAGACTGTTAATCACAAATTTATTTAAAGACGTTAATTAATTTATTGATTTATTCATAGTTAAATTAACCCATTTTTTTTTAAAATGTTAAAACTTTGACTAAACTTTGTGGGAATAGTGACGTCACAGGTTTTTGTTTACTCTTTAGTACAATAAAATGGCGGCGTCTATCGAAGAAAATTGTGTTCCCATTCAAAAGTTTAACGCGTTCTAAATCTAATTTTCTGTCGGTCATAACTTTAACAATACGTCCGTTTGCTGTATTTATTACGTCCCAACACTTATATCAATTTTAAACTGTCTTTTTTCATTTAGTTTTACAATAAATTTCTCTAGATCTAAAGATCAGCTGTCGAAGGAAAGTTATTTATAGATCTAGATCTAGAATCTAGGTCAAATCAAATCTAATTTTCTGTCGGTCATAACTTTAACAATACGTCCGTTTGCTGTATTTATTACGTTCCAACACTTATATCAATTTTCAACTGTCTTTTTCATTTAGTTTTACGATAAATTTCTCTAGATCTACAATCTGTCCAAGAAAGTTATTTATTTATTTATAGATCTAGATCTAGAATCTAGGTCAAATCAAATATTTATTGATTATAAATACAATCCAAAAAAAAAAGAGACTTAAGCAAACCAGTCGTAGATCTAGAATATAGATAATTCTATTCTATCTAGATTTAGATAATAGTGATTTTCTATATACTAAACTATTTTAGACCTTTATTATTTTATATAAATCTTTGTTTGGAATATGGTAATTTTGAAATGCTCGCTCCGGGCCCATCAGCGTAGCTAATGATTAGATCTAGATCTAGATTCTAGATCTAGCAAGAAAAACTAAACTTAAGACTTAAGCAAACGAGTCGTAGAATCTAGATCTAGATAATTCTATCTAGATCTAGATAATTTCAGACCTTCTTTATTTTATATAAATCTTTGTTTGTATAGCTATGAAATATGCTAATTAGGAAATGCTCGCTCCATGGCCTCTATTTGCATAATTTAAGATTTATACGCGGCTTCTATACTGCTAATTTTGCAAAATTATGAACGTAAACTCTAGATATAGCTCAGTCGTAGATCTAGAATATAGATAATTCTATCTAGATTTAGATAATAATAAGTTTCTATGGAATTGGCTAATTTAAGATAAAATTTAATTTGAAAGTTAGTACTACTAGACTTAGATCTAGATCTAGAATGTATGCGCTTAAATCAAGTTGCATGAGTATAGTATAAAAATTCACTTGTGACGTCACGTGTAAATAGCTAAGTTGGTAGCGTAGCCCGCTCTCATGTGGGTGGCACAGGTTCTAGACCAATATGTCAATGATATTTTTTTTTTTTAGATGTGAATGATAAAGTTGCCTATCTGAACTTGGAAGGATACAAGGCAGGTGAAGTAGAGTTCATCTGTTTCTTTGTCCTAAGCATATGAAAGGATAGTGTGGTCAGAGACATGCTCGGCTGGAATCGTTTTTTAAACGATAAAAACATGTTGTCTGAGACTTGGCGGGACACTGGGCAGGTGAAGTAGAGTTGAGTAGGTCACATGTGACGTCAGTATATGAAGGGATAGTCCGAAATCGGTGTTTTCGGTGTTTTTAAAAGATAAAAAACATATTTTTGAATGTGGGATCTGTTTTTTGTGACGATAAGTGACACTGCAGTAGCGTAGCGAGGAGGGGGGGCGGGAGGGGGAGGGGAGGCGGGGGGGGGGGGAAAGGGGAGGTGGAGGGGGGAAGGGGGGCGCGTGGGGGGACATATGTTGGGGCGCCAAAATGGTTTGGAAAAATAAATTGAAAGGTTGAGGGGGGTGCAAATCGAAAGTTTGAATGGGGGGGGGGTGCACATCAAAAGTTTGAGGGGGGGGGGGTTGCAAATCGAAATCTTGCGGGGGGGGGGGGGGTTCAAATCGAAAAGTTTGTCCCCGGGCGCCGGGAAGGGTCGCTATGCCTCTGAGTGACAGACGTGATGTTTTTTGATGGATGACCCCCGAAACCCACAGTTATCCAACGGATGACGGGTAGTCTAGTATACTACTAAAAGTCAAGTTTGTTTACATGTTTGAATATTTATTTTTTTGTTTGTTTGTTTGTTTTTTTGCCTGATCGACTATTGTGATATGTTCGACTCTATGTGGAGAGCTGTAAAATAGTATGTAGGTAGAGAATAATTTTTTAATGCAGACAGACTGTTAATCACAAATTTATTTAAAGACGTTAATTAATTTATTGATTTATTCATAGTTAAATTAACCGTATTTTTTTAAAAATGTTAATACTTTGAATAAACTTTGTGGGGATAGTGACGTCCCTTGATGTGTTAACTTTTTGGTACAATAAAAATGGCGGACTCCATCATAGACTTTGTGGCCCATTCAAAAGTTTAACGCGTTACAAAGCTAATTTTCAGCCGGCTATAACTTAAACAATACGTCCGTTTGCTGTATTTATTACGTTCCAACACTTATATCAATTTTCAACTGTCTTTTTCATTTAGTTTTACGATAAATTTCTCTAGATCTAAAGATCAGCTATCGAAGGAAAGTAATGAATCTAGCCTAGATCTAGATCTAGATCTAGCCTAGATGTAGGTCACTAGACTCAATGTAAATTCTAGATCTAGACTTAATGTAAATTCTACATCTAGAATCTATTTCAGGCCTTAATTATTTTATATAAATCTTTGTTTGGCTAATTTAAGATAAAATTTAATTTGAAAGTTAGTACTATTAGACTTAGATCTAGATCTAGAATCTATACGCGTAAATCAAGTTGCATAAGGAGACACATAGTATAGTATAAAAATTCACTTGTGACGTCACGAGTAAATAGCTAAAATGGTAGCGTAGTCGGCTCTCATGCAGTTGGCACGGGTTCTAGACCAATATGTCAATGAAATTTTTTTTTTCAATTTTTTTTTTTAGATGTGAATGATAAAGTTGCCTATCTGAACTTGGCAAGATACAGGGCAGGTGAAGTAGAGTTCATCTGTTTCTTTGTCCTAAGCATATGAAAGGATAGTGTGGTCAGAGACATGCTCGGCTGGAATCGTTTTTTAAACGATAAAAACATGTTGTCTGAGACTTGGCGGGACACTGGGCAGGTGAAGTAGAGTTGAGTAGGTCACATGTGACGTCAGTATATGAAGGGATAGTCCGAAATCGGTGTTTTCGGTGTTTTTAAAAGATAAAAAACATATTTTTGAATGTGGGATCTGTTTTTTGTGACGATAAGTCACACTGCAGTAGCGTAGCGAGGAGGGGGGGCGGGAGGGGGAGGGGAGGCGGGGGGGGGGAAAGGGGAGGTGGAGGGGGGAAGGGGGGCGCGTGGGGGGACATATGTTGGGGCGCCAAAATGGTTTGGAAAAATAAATTGAAAGGTTGAGGGGGGTGCAAATCGAAAGTTTGAATGGGGGGGGTGCACATCAAAAGTTTGAGGGGGGGGGTGCAAATCGAAATCTTGCGGGGAGGGGGGGGTTCAAATCGAAAAGTTTGTCCCCGGGCGCCGGGAAGGGTCGCTATGCCTCTGAGTGACAGACGTGATGTTTTTTGATGGATGACCCCCGAAACCCACAGTTATCCAACGGATGACGGGTAGTCTAGTATACTACTAAAAGTCAAGTTTGTTTACATGTTTGAATATTTATTTGTTTTTTTTGTTTGTTTTTTTGTTTGCCTGATCGAATATCTCGCATGGTTGCACTCATCGTGGAAAGCTGTAAAATAGTACGTAGGTAGAGAATAATTTTTTAATGCAGACAGACTGTTAATCACAAATTTATTTAAAGACGTTAATTAATTTATTGATTTATTCATAGTTAAATTAACCCATTTTTTTTTAAAATGTTAAAACTTTGACTAAACTTTGTGGGAATAGTGACGTCACAGGTTTTTGTTTACTCTTTAGTACAATAAAATGGCGGCGTCTATCGAAGAAAATTGTGTTCCCATTCAAAAGTTTAACGCGTTCTAAATCTAATTTTCTGTCGGTCATAACTTTAACAATACGTCCGTTTGCTGTATTTATTACGTCCCAACACTTATATCAATTTTAAACTGTCTTTTTTCATTTAGTTTTACAATAAATTTCTCTAGATCTAAAGATCAGCTGTCGAAGGAAAGTTATTTATAGATCTAGATCTAGAATCTAGGTCAAATCAAATCTAATTTTCTGTCGGTCATAACTTTAACAATACGTCCGTTTGCTGTATTTATTACGTTCCAACACTTATATCAATTTTCAACTGTCTTTTTCATTTAGTTTTACGATAAATTTCTCTAGATCTACAATCTGTCCAAGAAAGTTATTTATTTATTTATAGATCTAGATCTAGAATCTAGGTCAAATCAAATATTTATTGATTATAAATACAATCCAAAAAAAAAAGAGACTTAAGCAAACCAGTCGTAGATCTAGAATATAGATAATTCTATTCTATCTAGATTTAGATAATAGTGATTTTCTATATACTAAACTATTTTAGACCTTTATTATTTTATATAAATCTTTGTTTGGAATATGGTAATTTTGAAATGCTCGCTCCGGGCCCATCAGCGTAGCTAATGATTAGATCTAGATCTAGATTCTAGATCTAGCAAGAAAAACTAAACTTAAGACTTAAGCAAACGAGTCGTAGAATCTAGATCTAGATAATTCTATCTAGATCTAGATAATTTCAGACCTTCTTTATTTTATATAAATCTTTGTTTGTATAGCTATGAAATATGCTAATTAGGAAATGCTCGCTCCATGGCCTCTATTTGCATAATTTAAGATTTATACGCGGCTTCTATACTGCTAATTTTGCAAAATTATGAACGTAAACTCTAGATATAGCTCAGTCGTAGATCTAGAATATAGATAATTCTATCTAGATTTAGATAATAATAAGTTTCTATGGAATTGGCTAATTTAAGATAAAATTTAATTTGAAAGTTAGTACTACTAGACTTAGATCTAGATCTAGAATGTATGCGCTTAAATCAAGTTGCATGAGTATAGTATAAAAATTCACTTGTGACGTCACGTGTAAATAGCTAAGTTGGTAGCGTAGCCCGCTCTCATGTGGGTGGCACAGGTTCTAGACCAATATGTCAATGATATTTTTTTTTTTTTAGATGTGAATGATAAAGTTGCCTATCTGAACTTGGAAGGATACAAGGCAGGTGAAGTAGAGTTCATCTGTTTCTTTGTCCTAAGCATATGAAAGGATAGTGTGGTCAGAGACATGCTCGGCTGGAATCGTTTTTTAAACGATAAAAACATGTTGTCTGAGACTTGGCGGGACACTGGGCAGGTGAAGTAGAGTTGAGTAGGTCACATGTGACGTCAGTATATGAAGGGATAGTCCGAAATCGGTGTTTTCGGTGTTTTTAAAAGATAAAAAACATATTTTTGAATGTGGGATCTGTTTTTTGTGACGATAAGTGACACTGCAGTAGCGTAGCGAGGAGGGGGGGCGGGAGGGGGAGGGGAGGCGGGGGGGGGGGGGGGGAAAGGGGAGGTGGAGGGGGGAAGGGGGGCGCGTGGGGGGACATATGTTGGGGCGCCAAAATGGTTTGGAAAAATAAATTGAAAGGTTGAGGGGGGTGCAAATCGAAAGTTTGAATGGGGGGGGGGGTGCACATCAAAAGTTTGAGGGGGGGGTGCAAATCGAAATCTTGCGGGGGGGGGGGTTCAAATCGAAAAGTTTGTCCCCGGGCGCCGGGAAGGGTCGCTATGCCTCTGAATGACAGACGTGATGTTTTTTGATGGATGACCCCCGAAACCCACAGTTATCCAACGGATGACGGGTAGTCTAGTATACTACTAAAAGTCAAGTTTGTTTACATGTTTGAATATTTATTTGTTTTTTTTGTTTGTTTTTTTGTTTGCCTGATCGAATATCTCGCATGGTTGCACTCATCGTGGAAAGCTGTAAAATAGTACGTAGGTAGAGAATAATTTTTTAATGCAGACAGACTGTTAATCACAAATTTATTTAAAGACGTTAATTAATTTATTGATTTATTCATAGTTAAATTAACCCATTTTTTTTTAAAATGTTAAAACTTTGACTAAACTTTGTGGGAATAGTGACGTCACAGGTTTTTGTTTACTCTTTAGTACAATAAAATGGCGGCGTCTATCGAAGAAAATTGTGTTCCCATTCAAAAGTTTAACGCGTTCTAAATCTAATTTTCTGTCGGTCATAACTTTAACAATACGTCCGTTTGCTGTATTTATTACGTCCCAACACTTATATCAATTTTAAACTGTCTTTTTTCATTTAGTTTTACAATAAATTTCTCTAGATCTAAAGATCAGCTGTCGAAGGAAAGTTATTTATAGATCTAGATCTAGAATCTAGGTCAAATCAAATCTAATTTTCTGTCGGTCATAACTTTAACAATACGTCCGTTTGCTGTATTTATTACGTTCCAACACTTATATCAATTTTCAACTGTCTTTTTCATTTAGTTTTACGATAAATTTCTCTAGATCTACAATCTGTCCAAGAAAGTTATTTATTTATTTATAGATCTAGATCTAGAATCTAGGTCAAATCAAATATTTATTGATTATAAATACAATCCAAAAAAAAAAGAGACTTAAGCAAACCAGTCGTAGATCTAGAATATAGATAATTCTATTCTATCTAGATTTAGATAATAGTGATTTTCTATATACTAAACTATTTTAGACCTTTATTATTTTATATAAATCTTTGTTTGGAATATGGTAATTTTGAAATGCTCGCTCCGGGCCCATCAGCGTAGCTAATGATTAGATCTAGATCTAGATTCTAGATCTAGCAAGAAAAACTAAACTTAAGACTTAAGCAAACGAGTCGTAGAATCTAGATCTAGATAATTCTATCTAGATCTAGATAATTTCAGACCTTCTTTATTTTATATAAATCTTTGTTTGTATAGCTATGAAATATGCTAATTAGGAAATGCTCGCTCCATGGCCTCTATTTGCATAATTTAAGATTTATACGCGGCTTCTATACTGCTAATTTTGCAAAATTATGAACGTAAACTCTAGATATAGCTCAGTCGTAGATCTAGAATATAGATAATTCTATCTAGATTTAGATAATAATAAGTTTCTATGGAATTGGCTAATTTAAGATAAAATTTAATTTGAAAGTTAGTACTACTAGACTTAGATCTAGATCTAGAATGTATGCGCTTAAATCAAGTTGCATGAGTATAGTATAAAAATTCACTTGTGACGTCACGTGTAAATAGCTAAGTTGGTAGCGTAGCCCGCTCTCATGTGGGTGGCACAGGTTCTAGACCAATATGTCAATGATATTTTTTTTTTTTTAGATGTGAATGATAAAGTTGCCTATCTGAACTTGGAAGGATACAAGGCAGGTGAAGTAGAGTTCATCTGTTTCTTTGTCCTAAGCATATGAAAGGATAGTGTGGTCAGAGACATGCTCGGCTGGAATCGTTTTTTAAACGATAAAAACATGTTGTCTGAGACTTGGCGGGACACTGGGCAGGTGAAGTAGAGTTGAGTAGGTCACATGTGACGTCAGTATATGAAGGGATAGTCCGAAATCGGTGTTTTCGGTGTTTTTAAAAGATAAAAAACATATTTTTGAATGTGGGATCTGTTTTTTGTGACGATAAGTGACACTGCAGTAGCGTAGCGAGGAGGGGGGGTGGGAGGGGGAGGGGAGGCGGGGGGGGGGGGGGGGGAAGGGGAGGTGGAAGGGGGAAGGGGGGCGCGGGGGGGGACATATGTTGGGGCGCCAAAATGGTTTGGAAAAATAAATTGAAAGGTTGAGGGGGGTGCAAATCGAAAGTTTGAATGGGGGGGGGTGCACATCAAAAGTTTGAGGGGGGGGGGGTTGCAAATCGAAATCTTGCGGGGGGGGGGGGGGGTTCAAATCGAAAAGTTTGTCCCCGGGCGCCGGGAAGGGTCGCTATGCCTCTGAGTGACAGACGTGATGTTTTTTGATGGATGACCCCCGAAACCCACAGTTATCCAACGGATGACGGGTAGTCTAGTATACTACTAAAAGTCAAGTTTGTTTACATGTTTGAATATTTATTTTTTTGTTTGTTTGTTTGTTTTTTTGCCTGATCGACTATTGTGATATGTTCGACTCTATGTGGAGAGCTGTAAAATAGTATGTAGGTAGAGAATAATTTTTTAATGCAGACAGACTGTTAATCACAAATTTATTTAAAGACGTTAATTAATTTATTGATTTATTCATAGTTAAATTAACCGTATTTTTTTTAAAATGTTAATACTTTGAATAAACTTTGTGGGGATAGTGACGTCCCTTGATGTGTTAACTTTTTGGTACAATAAAAATGGCGGACTCCATCATAGACTTTGTGGCCCATTCAAAAGTTTAACGCGTTACAAAGCTAATTTTCTGCCGGCTATAACTTAAACAATACGTCCGTTTGCTGTATTTATTACGTTCCAACACTTATATCAATTTTCAACTGTCTTTTTCATTTAGTTTTACGATAAATTTCTCTAGATCTAAAGATCAGCTATCGAAGGAAAGTAATGAATCTAGCCTAGATCTAGATCTAGATCTAGCCTAGATGTAGGTCACTAGACTCAATGTAAATTCTAGATCTAGACTTAATGTAAATTCTACATCTAGAATCTATTTCAGGCCTTAATTATTTTATATAAATCTTTGTTTGGCTAATTTAAGATAAAATTTAATTTGAAAGTTAGTACTATTAGACTTAGATCTAGATCTAGAATCTATACGCGTAAATCAAGTTGCATAAGGAGACACATAGTATAGTATAAAAATTCACTTGTGACGTCACGAGTAAATAGCTAAAATGGTAGCGTAGTCGGCTCTCATGCAGTTGGCACGGGTTCTAGACCAATATGTCAATGAAATTTTTTTTTTCAATTTTTTTTTTTAGATGTGAATGATAAAGTTGCCTATCTGAACTTGGCAAGATACAGGGCAGGTGAAGTAGAGTTCATCTGTTTCTTTGTCCTAAGCATATGAAAGGATAGTGTGATCAGAGATATGCTCGGCTGGAATCGTTTTTTAAACGATAAATACATGTTGTCTGAGACTTGGCGGGACACTGGGCAGGTGAAGTAGAGTTGAGTAGGTCACATGTGACGTCAGTATATGAAGGGATAGTCCGAAATCGGTGTTTTCGGTGTTTTTAAAAGATAAAAAACATATTTTTGAATGTGGGGTCTGTTTTTTGTGACGATAAGTGACACTGCAGTAGCGTACCGAGGAGGGGGGGGGGTCGGTAGGGGAGGGGAGGCGGGGGGGAGGGGAGGCGGGGGGGGGGAAAGGGGAGGCGGTGGGGGGGAAGGGGGGCGGGGGGGGACATATGTTGGGGCGCCAAAATGGTTTGGAAAAGTAAATTGATAGGTTGAGGGGGGTTCAAATCGAAAGTTTGAGTGGGGGGGGGGTGCACATCAAAAGTTTGACGGGGGGGGGGGGGGGGGGGTTCAAATCGAAAACTTTGTCCCCGGGCGCCGGGAAGGGTCGCTATGCCTCTGAGTGACAGACGTGATGTTTTTTGATGGATGACCCCCGAAACCCACAGTTATCCAACGGATGACGGGTATTCTAGTTGAATTTAAAATTAATCTGTTGAATTTGAGTGCGAATAGAATAGACCCTGTACAATAAGTTTCTTAAAATCATGAATTGTGTACAGTGCTTCTGTTCACTTTTCTCCGACAACCTTTTTAGTAAAACTCTTTGACCTACAAAGTCTAAATCTAGGAAAAACGTATGCTATTTTTAGCCATCTTATATAAATCTATTACTATATTGTATATAAGATATTAAATATGATTGTGATACTCATCCGAGTATTTGGTACCACATTTTTCAATTAGTTGTATGTATTAGTTGTATATATTAGTTGTATATACATCTATTATTTGTATAAATTAGTTGTATATATTAATTGTGTATACATCTATTAGTTGTATAAATTTGTTGTATATATTAGTTGTATATATTTGTTGTATATACATCTATCAGTTGTATATGTTAATTGTAAATACATCTATTAGTTGTATATATTAGTTGCATATATTAATTGTATATAATCTATTAGTTGTATAAATTAGTTGTATATATTAATTCGACTATAGTCAGCCTACAAATTGTTCCGTCACATCTGCATATGGCAACATTAAAAAGTGTACATAAAAAAATTATTTTATACCGGTCAGTTTAGTTACGTCATATACTAAGGCTTTTTACTAACATGTAAAGTTTCATTAACATATAACTTTTTTATTACATACAACTTTTTTATTACATATAACTTTTTTATTAACATATAACTTATTATTACATATAACTTTTTTAGTAACATATAACCTTTTTATCGACATATAACTTTTTTAATTTAAATATAAATTTTTATTAACATACAGGCCTACATTTTTATAAAGATATAACTTGTTTATCAACATATAACTCTTTTATTTACATATATTTTTTTATTTACATACACATTTTTATTAACATATACATTTTTTATTAACATATAACTTTTTTATCAACATATAACTTTTATATTTACATATAACTTTTTATTAACATATAACTCTTTTATTAACATATAATTTTTGTTACTAACATATAACTTTTTTATTAACATATAACTTTTTATTAACATATAACTTTTTTATTAACATAAAACTTTTTATCAACATATAACTTTTTATTTACATATAACTTTTTATTAACATACAACTATTATATTAACATATAACTTTTTTTATTAACATAAACTTTTTATTAACATACATCTTTTTTACATAAAACTTTTTTTTAAACATATAACTTTTTTTATTAACATATAACTTTTTATTAACATATAACTTTTTATTAACATATAACTTTTTATTAACATATAACTTTTTATTAACATATAACTTTTTATTAACATATAACTTTTTCTTCAACAACAACCCGTATTTTCTTTATTTTATAATTAGTGCATGTTGTTACTTTTTTTAAATATAGCAAAATTTAAAATTTTTTACAGTGTTTTATCTATGTAACTAATCTTTTGTTATTTATTAAAGCTATATTTGTATTTCATTTTTTTGTTTGCATAGAATAATCCAGTTAGTCTAGATAGTTAAAACTTTTTATAGTACGTTATGCTAATGTAGCAAAGACGAAAATAGCCATGTAAGTCGAATGTCTGAGTCTGCTTTTGATTAGTCTGACCTATTTCCTGCTTCAAACTTCAACCAAAATATTGCACAATACACGTTGTGCTGCTGTGTTTTCATACACGGTCGTTCTGAGCCTAGTTTCTGTATGGTGATGCGTTTCATACACGGTCGTTCTGTTGTCATACACGGTCGTCCTGTTGTCATACACGGTCGTCCTGTTGTCATACACGGTCGTCCTGTTGTCATACACGGTCGTCCTGTTGTCATACACGGTCGTTCTGAGCCTAGTTTCTGTATGGTGATTTGTTGTCATACACGGTCGCTCTATTGTCTTACACGGTCGTTCTGTTGTCATACACGGTCGTTCTGTTGTCATACACAGTCGTTCTGTTGTCATACACGGTTGTTCTGTTGTCATACACAGTCGTTCTGTTGTCATACACGGTCGTTCTGAGCCTAGTTTCTGTACGATGATGTGTGTGGAGGCTATACGGCGGCCCACGTTGTCGTGTGACCGTCTTGTATGTTGTTGTTTGTTTCCGATATAACAAATCAAATGATTCCCCCACTTCCCTCTGACTGTATGTTGTCTACGGTTGATATCAATAACACTAGTGTAATCTGGGCCACAAGTAAGCCAGTGGCGTAGCAAGGTGTGGGCGGGTAGGTTGGCCGCCCCGGGGCTGATCCCAGGATGGGGGAGGGCAGGAGGCCCCTAAATTGTTAGAAAAATAAATGCAAAGCTGATATTTTAAGCTGATATACTGAATTATCGGGTCTACGACAAATTCCCGAAAGACACTTGCCCGAATGCCGTTTGCCCGGAGGCCGATTTCCCGAATGGATACTTGCCCGAAAGTGACAAATTATTTTCATTATAAATTCTATTTCGTTGGTGTGTGTGTGTGGGGGGGGGGGGGGGTGGAGGGTCGGGTCGGGTCGGACGTTCTTCGGGATTTGTAAATGTAAATGTAGTGTGAGAGGGCGCATAAATGGCTCGCTACGCCTCAGAGATTTACTTCATGTTTAGACTTGTGTACGGGTTTCTTTTAGACATTTTCTCCCGGTGTGCGGCAATCAAAAGTTCCTGGAGGGGGGGGGGGGGGGGCGGCACGTTAAAATACTTTGGCCCACATTATTCCGATTGTATGTATGTGTCGTTTCTGTTGAGAGTTTGACAAAAGCATGTTTTATAATAGTATACCGTGTTTACCAGTAGCATAAACCTTATTAATATGTTGTGTACATTGCTAAGGTGTGTCACGTTTTGTGTGTATAATAAGTTAACGTGTGTGGGGAGCTTATACATCTAAATTCAATTTTGGTCGTTTCAAATGATCACATATAAACATACACATACACATGTACATTTACGTACAAACACACTGTCATACGATTACATTACGTAATTAATTTTCCCGGGCTCAGCCTCACCCTCAGGTAACCCAACCCCTACCTAACCCCAGCAGTCCCGCGAGGGGCGGGGCGCCTGACCTGTGCATGCATTAACTCGAACTCTCTACGACTGCGACAACTACAAGCTGTTCAATCTTGTATCTAGTGATGGGGACGTACAGTCAAACACACTAAGGACTATTCCTATTACAGCCATTATGACCTATCTAACCTATAATTACACAATACAATAGTATGGACATTAATACAATTAAAGATCAGACGACCTGCCTAGTGTGAGAGGGGAGAGGAGGGGGGGGGGTTCAGATGTTATAACTGGGGTAAAAAGTTCCCTACCCTAAGCTAATGCCAGTTATAACGTCTGAGCACTACCCCCCTCCCCCCCCCCCCCCCCCTCACACTAGGCATGTTATGAATGCCGCAGCAATATACGTTTAAAGCATCTCACTACGTGCACTCAATTAAACATTACATCTATTTTCTCGTCTACAGTTTGGACAAGATCATGAGTTGAACACAGTGCTAAAGTCTGGTAAACACAACGCTAAAGTTTGGGGTCTAGACCCAGGGTTTCGCTAATATCAGAACTCCATACACAATCCGACAGGTTGTTCTGGAAGTGTATAACTGACTTTTCGTAACATTTAAACTGGGTTTAAGTTTACTTCAACCACCCTACTGGAAACATGGGAAATCATTTCATAACATTGATACCGATTTTGATGGTGACTTTTGTTTGTGTAAGAGCTGTTTGTGATCCGGACATCCCCTCTAGACCAATGCCTGATAGACCTGTCAGCAGCGCTTTGCGTTCAGAGGGTACGGTGGTATCCTGTCCCGCAGGACATCACATAGACGAAGTAACACACAAGTGTAAGGCTTGTCCTGGTGGGACATTCATGACAGCAATGATGAGCAGCGAGAATAAATATGAAAGCTGTGAGAATTGCCTGACTCCTGACGCATCGGTAAGTAGAGAGTGGTTAGGGTGATAATACATTTGGTCGTGTAGTGATGGGGTATTGGTTCGCGTAGGAATAGGACATTTGGTCGTGTAGGGATAGGACATTTGGTCGTGTAGGGATATGGCATGTAGTCGTGTAGTGAGAGGTCGTGTAGTGTTAGGATATTTGGTCGTGTAGTGGTATGACATTTGGTCGTGTAGTGATAGGACATTTGGTCGTGTAGTGATAGGACATTTGGTCGTGTAGTGATAGGACATTTGGTCGTGTAGTCATAGGACAATTGGTCGTTTAGTGGTAGGACATTTGGTCGTTTAGTGGTAGGACATTTGGTCGTGTAGGGATAGGACATTTGGTCGTGTAGGGATATGGCATGTAGTCGTGTAGTGAGAGGTCGTGTAGTGATAGGGCATTTGGTCGTGTAGTGATAGGACATTTATTCCAGTAGTGATAGGACATTTGGAAGTGTAAAGATCGGTCGTGAAGTGGTAGGACATTTGGTCGTGTAGTGATGGGGCATTGGGTCATGTAGGGATAGGACATTTGGTTGTGTAGTGATAGGACATTTGGTCGTGTAGTTATAGGACATTTGGTCGTGTAGTGATAGGACATTTGCCGTGTAGTGATAAGACATTTGGTTGTGTAGAGAGAGAGAGAGAGAGAGAGAGAGAGAGACAAGTTAGCATAGAATTAACTACACTCCCAGCAACAAAATTAAACAGATGCGCTCTACTTTAGGCGCCCCGTGTGTGCCTTTAGGTTAAATGTTAAGGCGTCAAATATTGCAATTGTAAAACCCTCGTACACATTACTTCGTTATAATGTTTTATAATTTATTTCATTTGTATTTCATTTATATTCCATGTTTTTTCTCTGTTAACTCTTTATTTAATGCAAGGATGTTAAAAAATATACTTTAAACCTATATTTGGTCTTGGTAATAGTCTTCAACAATAGTACTCACAACAGACTTGCACGTGCGTACAAGCAGAGAGTAGACACCTGGCATCTCTTATGCACATGTTCAAATGTTTTCTGTTCTTCTGCAAATGTATGAGTAACACGGCCATTCCTTTTCTACCAGACAGAAACAGTAGCCAGCCCATGCACCTCAGTGCGAGACACACACATTATGTGTAAGGACGGTTATTACAGACAGGAGGCGGGCGACAGGTGTGAGTGGAAGTGCCAGTTCTGCCAGGTGTGTGGCACGGGCGACAACTTGGACCTGAATTATGAGGCGAGATCGTGTGGGGGATATAACAACACGGTGTGCTGTCGTCATAACAACATGATGGTCGTCAACAACACGTGTGTAGAGAAACCTGAGTTATCCACATCAACAACAACAACAACAACAACAGCTGTGACTCACAATGTAACTGGAATACCCAATAAAGAGAACTCTGGGAACACTAGAGATAGCAGTGCCTTTATGCTGGTCACTTTGTGCTTGATGACCATATCTATACGCATGATGCTTTAACGTTTCGTAGCTTTCTTAGACGATAATTATATGTGTGTATGTATATGTATGAATGTATTTGGTAATTTGTAACGATAAAAATGTATATCTATGTTTTTAGTAGTGTATGCTGTTTTACTAATGAAATTTCTTGATGAATGATCAAAATGAGAAAACAATCAATAACCAGTAAATGTAGATCGACTGAAAGTTAACAGTTATTATTGAGAATAGAAGACGAGAACAAGTTTTTCATTTAATTGGACTTATGTAGTCTGTCGAGATACTAGGGTCAGGGTAGATTGCAAGCAGTGTTTCTTTCAGACTTTTTTTTCTGCTAGGGAATAGGGATGCAATAGTAAAAGTATATATTTTCTAATTGAATTCTATTTCGTTGGGGGAGAGGGGATGTAGACGTTCTCTCCGCCCCCCCCCCCCCCCCCGAAGAGAACCTGAAATAAACTGATTGCAGGAACTGCATTTTGAGTCAAGATGGGATATGGCTTTTATTTTTTGTTGTTAGCACTTTGTTTACTCTCTGAATATTCCACTAGCACCAAAACATTCCTGGAGATTTTATACTTCCAAGTTATACTTAAACAACGAGGTAAGAAAGATAATCTATTTGTTACTTAAAATTAATATATATATATATATATATATATATATATATATATATATATATATATATATATATATATATATGTGTGTGTGTGTGTGCATGTGTGTGTTTGTCAGTAAAAATGAAGAGCCAGTGATAATGTTGTTTTTACAAGCTTTTATTTAACTCACTTCCTCGTCAGTCGTCAGTCGTCAGTCTAGACGGAAACGCAGGAGTGAAAATTTGGACAGTTCTACTTGACCGATACGATTCACAGTTGGCACGTGGGTCAAGACATGAAGACAATGCAATCTGAATCTAAATTTGACTTAATTGGATGCCTAATTAATATTTTATGAATTAATTAAAATTTGGACCAAATTAGTAGGCATGTCTAGCCAACCACACCACACGCGTCATCACCTTCAATAGCTGCGCCATCACGTAATGGCTGCGTTCAAAAACCATTGCGCGCCTACTGAACGTGATGTTCAGTAGGCGCGCAATGGTTTTTAGTCATGTAACTCTATTGTAAATAAAACATGTAAAGTACTGAAAAAAAAATTCATAAAAAACGTTTTAATAACAAGCTTTTATGTAATGATGCACTAAAAAGTAGAAAATAAATTATAGACTACTATTTAAATAACTATAAAGAAAAGCGTGGGTGTCTTCCTTAGCATTAGTAAAGGTATCCAATAGATACTAAAGTGACCCACGCTGTTCTTTATAGTTATTTAAATAGTAGTCTATAATTTATTTTCTACTTTTTAGTGCATCATTACATAAAAGCTTGTTATTAAAACGTTTTTTATGAATTTTTTATACCAAAAACTTTTTCATTCTTTTGTACTTACTCCCCCCCCCCCCTCCCTTATGCTGACTATGATATTACACCTCTACGACTGCTGATGTAGAACTTTTGTACTTACACCCACCTTATGCTGACTATGATATTACACCTCTATGACTGCTGATGTAGAACTTTTGTACTTACACCCACCTTATGCTGACTATGATATTACACCTCTATGACTGCTGATGTAGAACTTTTGTACTTACACCCACCTTATGCTGACTATGATATTACACCTCTATGACTGCTGATGTAGAACTTTTGTACTTACACCCACCTTATGCTGACTATGATATTATAATTATAATCATCTCTGTTTAAGTGTTATTTAAAATTTACTGCTGCAAGTTAGTTTTCATTTTAGTTACAAAACAAAATTAGAAATTAGAAATAAGTGTCAGCAATGTTATTCAATATTTTTAAAGGCCTTTAATTTAAATAAACCGGAAGTGATCTCCCCTAAACTTTCTCGAATATTCTTATGTAACTCAGAATATAGACATGATTTTTAATTACTTAAACTTTGAAAAATAGATTAGAATATCGTAGAAAAAAGAATTGCGCACCAAGCGAACGCCAAAATAAAATGTGCATAATAGTGCGCAATATTATTAGTACTTTATAAATTTACATGCGTTTTTGAGAAATCGGTAATAGTGTAAATAAGTACTTCCGGTCAACGGAAATTACTCAAAA